>NC_036842.1:87962707-87963973 GCF_002910315.2 Salvelinus sp. IW2-2015
AAGACGGCTCCCAGTACTTCATCCTCCTTATCATCTCAGACGGCGTCATCACCGACATGGCTCAGACCAAAGAGTCTATCGTAAATGTAAGACATCTCAAACTTACTATTAATTAAAGGCCCACTCTTACAATCTTTTTTCCGACATTTTTATACATGTAAAATTGATGCTATAGCCTACACATCTTCATGAGTTAGAGTGGTTACATTTATCCAGCCCCATCCCCCAGCTACATTTATAGCAAACCAAGTGGCGGGTCTGGATTTTGTTGTTTTTCAAATTAAGAAGTAGACCTTCAACGTTCAACTCCACCGCCACTTACGGTACCACTTACCCAGTCATTCTTGGTGGGTGAACCAACGTTGATAGTGTTTAATGTCTGTCTGTCTACGTTGATGTAATGCTGTTTGGAATCCCCTGACTCAAAAATTGTGTTACATAGAAATAGAAATCGCTGCTTTTCGTTAAACAATTTCCCCTACGTACTGTAATGTGATTGTGGGGTACGATATGAGAACTATGAGTTTCAAGCAACCCCAGAAATAGATGTTCCTCATATCTCTGCCAATTTAATGTTCACCTAAATGGCAATACAAAGTTATGAAACATAGTGATGTGTTAATCTATCATTCTTTCTCACCAGCCTTTGGCAAATGGCTATCCACTCAAAATTGCAATGCAATAGGTGTCCGCTATGGGAGGAGATGGAAATAGGGTTCATTTATAAGCTGTCAGGCCGGCTGGGGTTTAAACACAAGTTGTACATGCATGAAATGAGAGAGGTGACAATCCTACAAAGGCTTGGCAAAATGTGGGCGCCAAACCACATAAAGGAGCAGAATTGGAAAACATTGACCACTTTATGACAGGCAGTTTCTACCATTTTTCTCTGAGAAGGAGAACTTGTACAGTAGTGTCAATAATTTGAGGTATTTCTCCTGTGGCGTTTTAGATAACGATGGTTATTGACGTTGACATTGAAAGGAACTTGTTTTCTCAAGCTCTCTTTTTCGTTGACACCTCTCTTTCTCTTTATTTTTTTTCTCTCTCTCCCCCCACCTCCAAAGGCGGCTACTCTGCCCATGTCAATTATAATTGTCGGGGTTGGACCGGCGGAATTTAATGGTAAGAAAGGAATAATGGAATGTGTGTGTGTGCACCCTTGTGTGTGCGTGTGTTTGTGTGTGTGTGTGTGCACCCGTTTGTGTGTGTGTGTGCACCCGTGGGCGTGTGTGTGTGCACCCGTGTGCGTGTGTGTGTGCACCC
>NC_036842.1:87964181-88058719 GCF_002910315.2 Salvelinus sp. IW2-2015
CCCGTTTGTGTGCACCCGTGTGCGTGTGTGTGTGCACCCGTTTGTGTGCACCCGTGTGCGTGTGTGTGTGCACCCGTGTGTGTGTGTGTGTGCACCCGTGTGTGTATATGCACACATTTGTGTTTCTAATCTCTTCCCTGCGTTAAATCCATTATTGCGCCCTTCACCCGGTTCTCCCTCTCTTCTGCTTCTCACCTTTCCTTTTTCTATCCTTCTTTCTTACCCCTCCCTCTCCTTATCGCTCCCCTCACCCGGCTATCCCTCTCTTTTCATTTCCCTTTCTATCTCACTCTTTCATATCTCTCTCTCATTTGCTTCCCATCCCCCACATTGTTTATTTTTCTAAATGTCAATGCTCATTTGACACAACGTTCTACAGAAACGTGTCATCATCTCCCTTCACCTTTTTGTAGTAACAGACCAAGTCCTCGCCTTTCATCTCTTATCATAGGAAAGACATGTTTACAATTCATAAAACACTCCAGCTCCATGATAAACACATTCATTCTTTATGAGCAATTAGCCTTTTAAAGTCAACAGTCCTTTAAGATTATCACGCTTACAAAGTCAATGTGCACAGTAGCATGATGTCCCTCCCTGTTCTACTACACATGGTTGCTCTCCCTTATATAGATGTAGGATCTTAATTTGATCACCCTGTTGCAAGAGAACTTTCCTGCAATGAAGGACATTTAAAACTTGTAGTGTATTTGAGGTTTAAAAAGGCTTCTGAAGTTTTGTATTTTCAAAATCAAACTTGATTTTCCCTTACAAAAAATATATCAATGCCTACAACAACAACAAAAAATATATCAATGCCTACAACAACAACAAAAAATATATCAATGCCTACAACAACAACAACAAATCTTGATGCTGCAGGATTATTTTCCTGCTTTAGCAAACAGGCTCAAATTAAGATCCTGGATCTGTACATCAGTGGAGGCGGCTGAGGGGAGAACGGCTCATAATAATGGCTGAAACGGAGCAAATGGAATGGCATCAAACACCTGGAGACCATGTGTTTGATGTATTTGATACCATTCCACCTATTCCGCTCCAGTCATTACCACGAGCCCGTTCTCCCCAATTAAGGTGCCACCAACCTGCTGTGCTGTACATATCCCACCACATATTTCACCACACCCGGCTGGGCTGCAACCTGGTCTCAAAGCAAAATGTATGATATTTTACTCAAATCCATGCCACCCCATTTAGTTTGATATGTTACTTTACGCTAGGTTACATTAGATTGGCCTACCAATGTAATAGTGGTCGTACAATATAATACAAATTGTAGGATGTATAGTATCCTACGTCTTGATCGCATTTTACCCGTTTAGTATGATATATTACATTCGACTTTCAGGTGTCTGTTTCTCAAACTAGACACTCTAATGTACTTGTCCTCTTGCTCAGTTGTGCACCGGGGCCTCCCAATCATCTTTCTATACTGGTTAGAGCCAGCTTGCGCTGTTCTGTGAAGGGAGTAGTACACAGCATTGTACGAGATCTTCAGTTTCTTGGCAATTTCTTGGAATGGAATAGCCTTAATTTCTCAGAACAAGAATAGACTGATGAGTTTCAGAAGAAAGTTATTTGTTTCTGGCCATTTTGAGCCTGTAATCGAACCCACAAATGCTGATACTCCAGATACCCAACTAGTCTAAAGAAGGCCAGTTTTATTGCTTATTTAATTAGCACAACAGTTTTCAGCTGTGCTAACATAATTGCAAAAAGGTTTTCTAATGATCAATTAGCCTTTTAAAATTATCAACTTGTATTAGCTAACAGAACATGCCATTGGAACACAGGAGTGATGGTTGCCTATAATGGGCCTCTGTATGCCTATGTAGATATTCCATTAAAAAAATAGCCGTTTCCAGCTCCAATAGTCATTTACAACATTAACAATGTCTACACTGCATTTCTGATCAATGTGATGTTATTTTAATGGACAAAAAAATTGACATTTCTAAGTGACCCCAAACTTTTGAACGGTAGTGTAGGTTTACTATGTTACGTCTTGTCAAAGTAATGTAACCTAATGTAAAGTAACATATCTTACTAAATGGTTTTGCTCTAAGACCAGGCTGGTTCATCACTCACCCAGTACTGTGCAGTAACTTACAACCAAGGATTTCACGGCTCTACACACACATTTTCTGTACTCAAACAACATTGCATGGCAGGCAATGAAACAGTGTCATCTCGTGTAGCATGCTCACTGGCTCTCTGTGGTAATGTAGTGTGTGTAGTTCATGCACACGTACGATAGTGCAGCATGTGTAGTCAACGATGTGTCATGCTCTGTGGCACTGATGATGTTGACATATTGATGTGGGCTTTGTCCTGACATGGTATGGCTGACTGATGTGCTTCTCTCTCTCTCCTTCTCAGAAATGATTGAGCTTGATGGAGACGAAGAGAGGATCTCATCTCAAGGGAGGTTCGCAGAGAGAGATATTGTTCAGGTATTATGGATTATCTTCACATGTATTCTGTCTTTCTCCCCATATCTTCACATGTATTCTGTCTTTCTCCCCATATCTTCACATGTATTCTGTCTTTCTCCCCATATCTTCACATGTATTCTGTCTTTCTCCCCATATCTTCACATGTATTCTGTCTTTCTCCCCATATCTTCACATGTAGTCTGTCTTTCTCCCTGTATCTTCACATATATTCTGTCTTTCTCCCTGTATCTTCACATATATTCTGTCTTTCTCCTCCTCTACACCACTTCTCTACCATATTATTTTCTAATGGAACCACTGTACTCTTTCTCTTACTGTCTCCCCCACTCCTTCTCTTCCTCCCCTCTTCTCCGTTCCTTCTCTCTTCCTCCCCTCTTCTCCGTTCCATCTCTCTTCCTCCCCCCTTCTCTCCATCCAGTTTGTTCCGTTCCGTGACTACATCGACCGCAGGGGGAACCACATTCTCAGTATGGCCCGTTTGGCCAAAGAGGTCCTGGCTGAGATCCCTGACCAGTTCCTCTCCTACATGAGGACCAGGGGCATCAAACCAGGCCCCTGTCCCCCTGCCTACACCCCCACCCCCGCCTTGCACCCCCTCCTCACCCGACGCGTCAGCCGAATCTGAAGGGTAAGACGCCCCCCCTCGACCTCTTCCTCTTTTGCTTCTTCTTCTTCCTCACTGGAGTCATTTCCACGCTCATGTTGCACCTTTGTGGACTCTGGGATTCCATCATCCGTGGCATTGGTCAGCCCTTTCTGTGGAGAGGACAGACCGCCATCGTCCCTCAGGAAGGACTTCCACTGAGAGGTCAGAAGTTAGAGGTCAGAGGACGCAGTTTACTGGTCTGACCCAGGAGGTGGGTGAGTGACTGTAATTGACGAGCCAGGAGCAGCATCCAATCTGTGGAGAACCTTTCAGAAGCGCATTTCTGATCTGTTATTTCTATGTCCTGCTCTTCCTCTCAACTTCACTTCTCTTTCACCAACAGTCTCTTTCTAAATGTTTACAAAAGTTGAGGATGACGAGGAGGATTCATACTCGTGGACGCATTTTTATTTCTCTCTGATTTGTACTCCAGATGCTCTCTGGCTCTCCTTTTTTTAGCCACAGAGACTGGTGGTAGCGATGATGAAGAGGACGAAGATGATGATGATGACAAGCCCAGGAGCCCCATCCCATGTGCGGTGTTTATTTCTTTTTTACGGAGCATGTTGTAGTCCTAGTAGAGAAGCATGCAGTTAAAGTCCTGCACTCAGGGCCTCCTAGCTGATCATTTATTTTACAACTACCACCTTTTAAGACAGTACCTTCACCACCTATAATCTTCCCACTATATTACGCTCTGTTGTCCGCCTACCTTGACTCAAAGGGGACTTCCTTCCCTTCAGAGTCTGGTCCTATCAAATACAGCAGGGCCTAAACCAGCCTTACTCTCTCTGCATCCCAAATGGCACCCTACATAGTGCACTACTTTTGAGAGCCCCGGTCAAGCGTAGTGCACTATATAGAGAGTAGGGTGCCTCTTGGGATGCAGAATCTATCCGTTGGATACATTCACAGTCGCCATGCTCACAAGGATTCTGGAATAGTGGAACTCCATCCATGCATGGGAGTCAAAAACATACTTACCAGTTAATTACACCACCACTTCCATGTGTGTCCTCTGACTCTGGAGCTCAGTGGGAAAATGTTGTTTTGTATTTTCAGGAGCATTCTCTCTTTAGTTTCTACCTCTTGCTTCACATCATGTCACTAAACCCTGTGGATGGATGTATTTGTGTTTTGGAAAGGCAGGATGTTAAGCAGTAATATTTCAGTCTATCTTTTGGTTCACAACGTCGCCTTTGTCTCTCACTGAGTGAAAACGTTTTACATTTACGTTCAACATTTTACTAGCCTACACTACCGGTCAAAGGTTTTAGAACACCCACTCATTCAAGGGTTTTTCTTAATTTTTTCTATTTTCTACATTGTAGAAAAGTAGTGAAGACATCAAAACTATGAAATAACACATTTGGAATCATGTAGTAACCAAAGAAAGTGTTAAACAAATCAAAATATATTTTATATTTAAGACTCTTCAAATAGCTACCCTTTGTCTTGATGACAGCTTTGCACACTCTTGGCATTCTCTCAACCAGCTTCAACTGGAATGCTTTTCCAACAGTCTTGAAGGAGTTCGCACATATTCTTTTCCTTCACTCTGCGGTCCAACTCATCCCAAACCATCTCAGTTTGGTTGAGGTTGGGGGATTGTTGAGGCCAGGTCATCTGATGCAGTACTCCATCACTCTCCTTCTTAGTAAAATAGCCCTTACACAGCCTGGAGGTGTGTTGGGTCATTGTCCTCTTGAAAAGCAAATGACAGTCTCACTGAGCCCAAACCATATGGGATGGCGTCTGCAGAACGCTGTGGTAGCCATGCTGGTTAAGTGTGCCTTGAATTCTAAATAAATCACAGACAGTGTCACCAGCAAAGCACAACCAAACCATCACACCTCCTCCATGCTTTACGGTGGGAACCATACATGTGGAGATCCTCCGTTCACCCACACTGCATCTCACAAAGACATGGCAGTTGGAGACAAAAATCTGAAATTTGGACCAAAGGACATATTTCCACCGGTCGAATGTCCATTGATCGTGTTTCTTGACCCAAACAAGTCTCTTCTTATTATTGTTGTCCTTTCGTAGTGGTTTATTTGCAGCAATTCGACCATGAAGGCCTGATTCACACGGTATCCTCTGATCAGTTGATGTTGTGATGTGTCTGTTACTTGAACTCTGTGAAGCATTTATTTGGGCTGCAATTTCTGAGGCTGGTAATTCTAATGAACTTATCCTCTGCAGCAGAGGCAACTCTGGGCCTTCCATTCCTGTGGCGGTCCTCATGACAGCCAGTTTCATCATAGCACTTGATGGTTTTTGCGACTGCACTTGAAGAAACTTTCAAAGTTCTTGAAATGTTCTGTATTGACTGACCTTCATGTCTTAAAGTAATGATGGACTCTTTGCTTATTCGAACTGTTCTTGCCATATGGACTTGGTCTTTTACCTTGGTCTGGTTACTACATGATTCCATATGTGTTATTTCATAGTTTTGATGTCTTCAGTATTATTCTACAATGTAGAAAATAGTAAAAATAAAGAAAAACCGTTGAATGAGTAGGTGTTCTAAAACTTTTGACCAGTAGTGTATATCAGAACATAATTACAGCACTTATATAGTTGCAGTCAGTTTGTAGATTCATTCCAGTTTCCACTCTCAATTTTCTCAGAAAACCTGGCAGTTGACCAAGAAATGAGATCCTCTGGTTATTTCCTTCTATTTCAACATTATTTAATATCGCCCTTCCTCATAGCAACAACGCTTGGTTCAGTGGCTTCAGTTCAGATTAACCTAGTGTATGGCAAAGTGGGGTGGGGGTGATTTCAAAGCCCCTCCCCCCTCCAAGGAAGTTGAAGCTCTTTTAGGACTAATGCATTTCTACACAATTTAAAAACTCTAAAATGGTAATTGGAGAACAGCAAAAACAAACAAAAATGGCCCCAGCCATTAATTATCATGGCAATATTAGGTTTAAAGGTCTGTGGAAGGGTGTGTACAGACTGCTCAACCTCATCATAAATTGACTAATTTACTAGTGGAAAACCGCATACAGTGCAGCATGAAAAGATGCATAATACACACTATAAAGTCACAACAAGGCCGACTTCAAACACCAACATCAGTGTGAAATTAACCGGACTATAAAACAGTTGACCATGAATGCAAACTATGCCAGAGAAATCCTACACAGGCATTGAAATAAAAGGCATACAATCAAAGGACTTAGACTTACTTAGACCTACAATCGACAGGGATGCATGAAGACAAACAAAGTCGACCACAGAATGACGAAAATCACGAAATACAAAAGGAAAATCTACACATGCCTTTTTAAATGGAGCTAAGGCCCCACCTGCGATTCAGCACTGCCACATGGACAGCGCCTCGGTACAGGTAGGCATAGTGGAGCTCCGTGGCGTGGTGCTGAATGGGCAGCGCCTATGTCTAGTAGCCAGCTATAGTGGTGTGGTGTAAAGCTCGCCGCCATTGGACTCTGGAGCAGTGGGATCACGTTCTCTGGAGTGATGAATAACACTTCACCATCAGGCAGTCCGACAGACGAATCTGGGTTTGGCGGATGCCAGGAGAACACTACCTGCACCAATGCATAGTGTCAACTGTGAAGTTTGGTGGAGGAGGGATAATGGTCTTAAAGTTACAGCATACAATGACATTGTAGATGATTCTGTGCTTCCAACTTTGTGGCAACAGTTTGGGGAAGGCCCTTTCCTGTTTCAGCATGACAATGGCCCTGTGCACAAAGTGTGGTACATACAGAAATGGTTTGTGGAGATCTGTGTGGAATAACTATTGTAAATTGGCACTCCACATGTAAAAGGTTGCCGTCCCAATGCTATAGGCTATATGAAGTCACCCTTGTAGAACGGTGCATACAGTGTACTGAGACAGTATCTCCTGCGATTCTCACCAACATTGTCTTGTGCTCTTCCTGCTCATTTCTTAATTTGCCTGTCTGCATTACTCGCCAGGGATGAGAAAATGTCGACGAGGTGACTCTGAGAATATTGAAACATATCAACGAACGAGGCAGTTTAGAGAATATTGAAATACTTTGTATAAACAAGGTGGTTCCGAGAATATTGATTGTAACAGAGTAGCCAACGAGGGGGCAGCTCGCACACATTTTTTGACAGGCCAGCTTGTCTCTGTCTGATGTAATTGTGTTGCTTAAGCAGTAGTTGCACTATCTCGGTGCTCATTATATAAAATAAAATAAACATCCAGGCATCCACACTATAGCTAAATAACTTAGCAATAATTCATGATATTTTCCCAGCCAGATTGATCATTAAGAACATCTCATTTTAATTGAGGAAGATGGACAAGCAAGACTGATAAAGTGAGAGGTGGAAATTCATTACACTAGAGGCAGGTAGGCTACAGGTTTTAGGTAGGCTACAGGGATTAGGGATGCAGGCAGAGGATGATGAGGAAGTAGCCATACAGCAAGTTTAAAAAAAGTTAATAATAATAATCATTAATAATTAGCATTATCTCAATTAGGCCTATCATTTTGTCACTGCATGACAATGCACATTTGTTATAGCCTACAACTGTTATTGTTTTGAAGCCTAAAACAGGAAATGTAATATGTGGAAATGCTCTAAATAACAAGTTGTTCAGTTGTGTTTATTTTCATACGAAAACTTGAAACCAAAATTTCACTAGCCTACTGGACAAATTGATGAAAATATCAATTAGCCATTACACCTATCACAACCTATTTTTTAATAGCAATAAAATAGCTTTTGGTTTTGAATGGTCACCGGAAAGGAGGGCTCTCCCCCACCTCCCAATTCCCAATTCAATTATCCCCTGGCTATCATATTACAGCAAGGTTTACAAGGCCGAGTTCAAATGCCCACATCAAATTAAAAGCAATCGCGCACTGCCTAAATGGCTGACTGGCAAAGCAAACTGGCACTGGGCTTGTTTGAGTGGTAAGGCTGAAGTAACCGATTTCAGACAAAAGTTGGGAAGTAAAGTCAGCTGAGGTGCATCTCCTACAGCCGAAATTCGGACAATGTGACTTTCTAACAACAAGGCTCAGTGCAACATGGCAGTGTTGCCATTGTTTATAAAAGTGTTTCTTTGTCGAAATTAACATGTCTCCAACCGCCATATCATACACAAATGTAAATATGTGTGTACATTGTACTATCAATTGGGGAGAGAAAAACGCAAATATCACATTCATTTGTACATCTCCACTGTACACATATGAATTGCGGCAAAGTTGCTTCCTGTTTCAGTCACGTCTTTGGTCCCGTTCATGTGGGTCAAACAAAAACACTAATGATTGACTGACAAATAGTGCCTCACACAATGCAGGCAATGGCTGAAAGTTGCAGCTGGTGAGGAACAACTGCAGAAAATGTAAGTCGACTGCAATCGAAACTTCATGACCTTTGATCACATGGTTGTTGTAATGTTCATGCAGTCGACATGTAGTCTGAGAATTTTTATCCCCATAATGCAACACACTTTGAAAGGGACTTGACAAAAGTGATCCGATTGAACACGGCCACTATCTCTGCTCTCTGCTTTTCTAAAAGTGAGACAAAAGGCACACAGACTGGCAGCTGCTCTCTGAGCGATACTCTGCATGGTCCTAAAGCTAGCCATCCAGTACACTAAACAGCGGTTTTATTTTAGTCGGGATTGGAATGGGATTAGTCTACTTTTTTTTGCCTACTTTACGTGTTGGAGTGACCACCATACTCAACTGACCCCCCTGCCTTAGTTACACCTTAGTGAATACATTTTTTGTTTGTTATTTGCGTTCATATTTCTCTCTCGTTGGGTTGAATTACTCAAACTCAATCAGGTAAATGCTCTGTCACTTTTCACCCAGCTCTATATGACAGTGTAGTGGTAAGAAGTCAAAGCACCAAAACATTGTCTGCATCTCAAATGGCACCCTATTCCATATATGGTGCACTACTTTAGACCCGGTCCCAAACTGGACTGTAACCATATAATTATAATTATATTGCTATGGAACTGGACCAAACCAGCCTAGACTAGATACAGTATGACCAGACAAGAACAGCACCTTCCATTTTAAAGCTTCACACTGGAGAGTTGAACAGCATCTGCCTAGGACTGGGACTCTGGCTCACTCTTGCTCCCAAACAGAAGGCTAGGGCATTTTATTATTTATCACGACAAGATGTCAACTTCATCTCACACACTCACGTATACATACAGTACATACTGTATATGTATTTCTGTATGAAACATGCATTAAAAACGTGCATAACGTCTAGAGAAGAGGGTACACTAACAGCAAACATGTCTTATATTCTCACACAATGAAACATTCTATGGAACATTCTATAGACCAGTCTATGGAACATTCTACAGAAAATGTTATGGAACATTCTACAGACCAGTCTATGGAACATTCTACAGACCAGTCTATGGAACATTCTATAGACCAGTCTATGGAACATTCTATAGACCAGTCTATGGAACATTCTACAGAAAATGGTATGGAACATTCGAAGATAAACAACACTATCAGCCAGTTCTCTGCTTTATATTGAAATATCACTTCACTCCCACTTGGTTTACCATCCATTTCAGTCAACTATAGATCTATATTCATGATGCAGCTATTAAATTAGGGAAATAAACTCATTTCAGGCTCATTTTCATCTGTTTTATAGGTGGCGAACACTAACGTTAGCCAGCACTAAGGGTTAGGGTTAAGGTTAAGAGTTATGCTAAAGTATTAGGTTTAGGGGAAGGGTTAGCTAAAAGGGTTCAGTAACCTTCTATCTTATGTAGCCATACCAAACGTAACATATCATATTAATTTGAGTGCCCCACGTTTAATATGTTATGTCTAGTCTGTGAGACCAGTCTGGTTTGTCACATGCACTTGCACACTGCTATATGTGTGAAACCAAACAGACGGTCTCTTCGAGTCTATGAAAATGTAGGAGTATAAAACATAATATGATTTATTGGAACAGAACCCTGAAAGTGTTCATATGGCAAACAAGCAAGCCCCACACTTCTTGTTGATAAAAACAGCTTTAATGAATAATACATGTCATTGCCTCTTCCCACAGACAATGATGTGATGTGTGTCTGTGTCACTTTGCCAAGATGATAACGTGAGCTTGATGGGGCCGATCCAGTGACTGCACAGCTAAAACAGAACGTAAACGTTCACCTTTGATTATTCCATTTTTTGTGAGCTGACTGACAGTATCTGAATGCCTCAGAAAGCCGATGTATTCTTCTACACGTGACATGATCATTGTTTACCTGTGATAATCAAGTGATTTATTATTGAATGCCTGTTATAACACTAATACCCTAGTGTTTTTACATAATAGCATGCATCATGTTTTGCATGGATCATTTTCTATAACGGAGATGCACCGGTATATTGTATATTATTATGACATTATTATGTGTTTTCAGAAATACTATGTAAACTTTGCCTTAAAATGTCACTGAACTCTTGGAATTGTGCAATGCCTTCAGATAACGTATAGAACGAAAGATTCTCAATATGTGTCAGTGCTCAGTTGTTTTTATATATTCATGCACAGCCCCTCCTATGTCAGTCTTCTATTGTTCTTTCAGAAGCAGTGGTTGGAATCATAGAACTAGAATGACATTATAGTTCTAAGGTTGGAATGATCTTAATAAGAGGGGTTATGAGCTGAACAGTCAAATCTGTGGATGCGTTCCGAATGGCACCCTATTCCCTATGTAGTGCAGTACTTTTGAACAAAAGTAGTGCACTATGTAGGGAATAGGATGCCATTTGGGATGCTCATTGTCTAGCTCCCAGTTAAGGGGAATTATAGCAATCAACCAACCGGCATAAGTGTTATCCAGCAGCCCAGAACGTTTAAAGTCAATCTTATATCAATTAATTCAATCTGATTGTTGTGTCAATGTTGCTGAATCTTTACATTAGGAAAATTGAGTGGCCCCAGGCCTGCAATTTCTTCCATGTTGCAATACTAATTATCCAATACCTCTCAAAATCCATCTTATAAATGCTTGTATTGATAATGACTCGCTTCAAGGCGTCCATAAGATATAGTAGAAATGTAATCCATATTTGAAACCATTTCAGTTGGTCTGAAAAATGCATTATCATCTATGTTCAGGATGAAGCCCTGAGGATAGCAGGCATCTTACAGCTTTGACTGTTCGGAGTAGAGAAGAATACCACTGGAAATAATACAAATGACTATTTCTGTATGAATTTTCAATATTTAATAAATATTCATATCAAACAGTTTTCATTTTTGAACTATCATTCAGCTTTGAACATTGGCCTTTTTAGTGGGTTTCAGAATCAGATCACTGTTGTTTATGCTTACAGTGCAAGGTATAGAGCTGACGCAGAGTCGTTTAGATATTCAGCCTACATCCTGGAAGTGCACTTGTTTGAGGCCCAAGTTTAATGATGACATATGAGCAATCACACACGCACACACACAAATCAAATCAAATTGTATTTGTTAGATTCACCGAATACAACAAGTGTAGACTTTATAGTGAAATGCTTACTTACAAGCTCTTTAAAAAGTTAAGCAGTTAAAAAGCAGTTAAAACAAGCAGTTAAAAAGTAAGAACATTTACAGAAAAATAAAATAGTAACACAATAAAATAACAAAAACGAGGCTATATATAGGCTATATACAAGGAGTACCGGTACCGAATCAGTGTACTGGGGTATGAGGTAGTTGGGGTGGTGATTGATTGAGGTAACATGTACATGTAGGTTTGGTTAGATGATTGATTGATTTAAGTACTACTAGGTAGGGTGTGAAAAGCAGAAAGTCTGGGTAGCCGTTTAATTAACTCTTCAGCAGTGTTATGACTTTGGATACAAGAGAAAACAGACTCTGACTTGGGTGGCTGGAGTATTTGAAAATGTTTAGGGCTTCCTCTAACACCGCCTGGTATAGATGTCCCGGATGGCAGGAAGCTTGGTCCCAGTCATGTACTGGGCCGTACGAACTACGCTCTGTAGCGCCTTGCGGTCGGATGCCGAGCAGTTGCCATACTAAGTGGTGATGCAGCCAGTCAAGATGCTCTCAATGGTGCAGCTGTAGAACTTTTTGAGGATCTGAGGGCTCCTGCCAAATCTTTTCAGCCTGCTGAGGGGGAATAGGCGTTGTCATGCCCTCTTCACGACTGTGGTGTTGTGTTTGGACCATGATAGCTCCTTAGTGATGTGGACATTGAGGAACTTGAAGCTCTTGACCGTCTCTACTACAGCCCCGTCAATGTGAATCGGAGTGTGCTCGGCCTTCCGTTTCCTGTAGTCCACGATCAGCTCCTTTGTCTTTATGATATTTAGGGCGAGGTTGTTATCCTGACACCACACTGCCAGGTCTCTGACCTCCTCCCTGTAGACTGTCTCATCATCGTCGGTGATCAGGCCTACCACCGTTGTGTCGTCAGCAAACTTAATGATGGTGTTGGAGTCGTGTGCAGTCACACAGTCGTGGGTGAACAGGGAGTACAGGAGGGGACTAAGCACGCACCCCTGACGGCCCCCCATGTTGAAAGTCAGCGAGGCGGAGGTGTTGTTACCTACACACACACACACATGTTTGTTTTACTATCCTTGTGGCGACCAATCAATTCATCCTCATTCAAAATCTAATTTTCCCTAAACCTTAAACCTTAAACCTAACACTTAACCCTAACCTTAACCCCAAACCCCTAACCCTAACCTTAATTCCTAACCCTAAACCTAACCATTAAACCTAATTGTAACCCTAACCCTAATTGTAACCCTAAACCTAGACCTAAATTGTGAGGACTTCTGTTCCCCACAAAGTTGGCAAAACCAAACACACACACACACACACACACACACACACACACACACACATATGTACAGTATATACAGTATTATGTACTGTATATAGGCATTCCCAGACTCACCCTGTTCTTATTCATTTTACCCCAACTTGCTGAGTGTCTGTTTGGAGGGGGAACAAATAAGCTAGAAATTCAATAAGGAAGGTCTCAAAATAGCTCATATCTTAGTTAAGTAGGGAATGCTCTGAAGAATAGAGATTCAAAAGCAATAATGATGGTTTAAACAACCTCAGCTGGATCCCAATATAACAGTAACAGCCAACTTGAGCATCTTGTAAGCTTTGTTATTTTACAGTATGTCCATGTTATTTCCCCACACGAACATTAACGCTGTTATTAACAAGCAAATTAAAGACGAAGCCCATGCTGAGATATGTGGTGATGAATAAAACAAGGCACAGCCTGTGGTCCTGTTCCAACACATTAAGAATGAGTCCTTCCTTCGTTCCTTCCTTGAAGAAACCCAGGCTCTAAATTGGTTGTAATGGTGAAAGTAACGGGGTGGTAACCTTGCTTACACCTATCCAGTTACTTATAGATCTGTGTATATCTCAAGGAAACAATGTATGTATTTTGTAAAGTATTTGAACAGGGCCTTAATGTAACCCCATCCCTATGTGTGTTATGTATGTAATTATAAACTGGGTGGTTCGAGCCCTGAATGCTGATTGGCTGGCAGCCGTGGTATATCAGACCGTATACCACGGGTATGACAAACCAGTTATTTTTACTGCTCCAATTACATTGGTAAACAGTTTATAATTGCAATAAGGCACCGAGGGGATTTGTGATATATGGCCAATATACCAACAGTAAGTCCCTGTATGCCCGTCGCTGTCCCCGTTACTCAGAACAGTCAGGAGAAGCATATTGACATTCAGCAAAGCACAGTGGCCATCTATGATTGAGAATGAAACATTTCTGTTGCTATTCTTAGAAAGGGAACAGTGTGATGGTGCTAAATTTAGCATGGTCTCTCTAGCCCAGTTTATACCTGGTTCTAACTTGCGTCCTTTGTACTGATCTTGTCCACATTCTGATTGTGGACACATTTTTAGACAGTTGTAGACAATCAAAAGACACATTGTGATCCGATCGTGATCAGATCATCCTGCCCAACTCCAGATGTAGTCAGACACACATTGTGTCTAGATATCTTGCACGTGTAAACAGATCTGGATAGAGAAACCATTTAAATCGTTATTATTCCGCCCTCTAAAATCACTAACAGGTGGCACCTTGAACTGATTACATCAATAAGCATCTTACAATAAATAAATATTATTTTGAATGAATAGCTGTGAAATAATTTGCATAAAGGAAGGGACCAGGATATCTGGTCACAATGCAGACACAGTGGATGGATAATAGACACATGGGCTCCCGAGTGGGGCAGCGGTCTAAGGCACTGCATGAGGCATCACCACCCTGGTTCGATTCCAGGCTGTATCACATCCGGCAGTGATTGGGAGTCCAATAGGGTGGAGCACAATTTGCCCAGCGTCATCCGGGTTTGGCCGGGGTAGGCTGTCTTTGCAAATACGATTTTTTCCTTAACTGACTTGCCTAGTAAAATCAAAATAAAATCTTAATACCATGTGTAGACACATTTCTGGAAATGTGAGCACAGTCAGAATGTAGATACGTTTCAGGAATCAAGGTAAGACCCAAGTGCAGACTCTGTGAAGTAACAATGTTTATTGTAACCACCGGGGCAGGCAAACGACAGGTTAAGGCAGGCAGAGTTCAGTAATCCAGAGGTGGAGCAAAGGTACAGGGCGGCAGGCAGGCTCAGGGACGGGCAGAGTGGTCAAGTGGGCAAGTACAGGGTTAGGACAGGCAAGGGTCACAAACCAGGAGGGCGAGAAAAAGAGAGGCTGGGAAAAGACAGGCGCTGACAGGCACAAACGCTGGTAAACTTGACTAACAAGACGAACTGGCAACAGACAGACAGAAAACACAGGTATAAATACACAGGGGATAATGGGGAAGATGGGCGACATCTGGAGGGGGTGGAGACAAGCACAAGGACAGGTGAAACAGATCAGGGTGTGACAATAAGATCAGGACAAAGGAACCATGTTAGCACCAGCTATAAACAGGGCTTTTGTGCTCGCTTTTGTCTTTTTCTATTTTTAGATCCAGGCTGTACAATTCTGGCATGTAGATGTATTTTCTTAAACTGTGTTACATAAACAAATCATCTTGCATCATAGAGCGTGGGTTTTCTTACTGTTGAATACAAAAAGCTCCTTTTTGGTCAAGAAATAATGTTTTATATGTCAACCCTGGGAAAATGCTGCAAACACATGTATTACATGTTTGGATGGATCTAAGATGTTTGGTTTTTGTGAGTTAGGTCTTTCTCACTTCAACTGTGCTAGCTACATGTGTAGGTTATGATGGCCCAACTCACTTATGTTCCAAGTGAGTGCCAGTGGAGGCCTTATTCTTTACAATGTACTGTTAACGTATAGCCTATCTGCTTACAATCCATAGCTAAGAACAAAAAGCTATAGTATATCAAATCAACATGCTGCCATACATTTCTCAAGCATGGCTGACTGTTTGATAAGCTTGGCTAGCTATTTGATAAATGTGTATGTATATTTCTGTATTGTTGAAGTAAAGTGTCCATGAGGTTGTTCCTGAAAGCAGGATCAATGAGTTAGCCAGCTGTCCTAAATATTCTGAAATAACTTAGACTCGGCATGGTATAGCCTAATTCACTGGACAATCAGCAACATATGTTCAAGTTTAGGGGCTCTATTCAATCCATATCGCAGAAATTCAGGTTTACAGCGTGATTGAAATGTAAAGGCAATGTTCATGCTTTAGTGGAGACTGCATTACATGCAGGTCTTGCAAAACCTTTCATCAGAAGAACATATGAGGTACAACTAGACTTTGTTAACACCCAGAATAGTTGTTAAGAATAGTTATCTGATCATACTAATACCTGACTGAAGTGTAACCCCATAGGAATATACAGCACATGAGACACTCATACCAACTGCAACTCTAACATCCCCCCCCCCCCCCCCCCCCTCTTCTGGTTTTAAGAATTCATAATAAAGGGTTTTACTGTAAGCTTCAGATGTCAGTTATTCTTCTTGCTCTCCAAAACAATTCCGTCAGACAAAGCATTATTTTAAAACAGTGGTGGGCGTTTTCATGTCAAGCATGGGGCTTTTCACTTTTCAATGCGGAAATTATTTATTGCAGTCCTACTGCATTCTCTAAAAGTTTAATGTCACCCCCCAAAGTGGCTTTACATGCAAATGTGGGTTTGGTGCTTCTTCCTCTTTTTCTTCTTCTTCCCCCCTGTCATTTTCCTCTAAAAGCTATACAAACTAGGCGCCCTGGAGTAGCTTGTTCCACATGGCTTAACTCTGCCCTGCTAGCCTATAAATAGATCAATTTACATTGCATTTCATGGCTGAGCTCTCGCTCAATATTTCAGGGACCCACTAGTAAATTGACTATTAATCATTTATAAACTTCACTTGTTCATTTCGTTTTGCACAAGGATACAGAGCATACTGACGGGACTCCATATATGGAATCAAAGTTTTTCTCTTCGATCTTTAAAGTCAGACAAATTATTCATACGGTATGCTTCACCTTGTGTGCCGGTAGATCAGATGGGACAGGTTTCGTTATATGAAAAACCTTATACAAATGATTGGACTTCAGTGAGGTATGTGATAAAGGTGTTCATTGGCACCAACTGGAAGGAAACTAACTGAAACAGGACTTGTCCAATGTGAAATGTTGTCTTTGCAAAAATGTTTGCCCTAATAAACACGAGCGTACCTGTGCTTTGGTTCCAAATGTCACCCTTTTCCCTATATAGTGCACTACTTTTGATCAGATCCCAATGGGTCCTAGTCAAAAGTGGTGCACTACATAGGGAATAGGGTACCATTTGGGACATATTCCTGTGTGTTGCTAACAGAGTCTCACATGTGGGTCACCCGAGTGAGTGTGTGTTTGAGCGTTTCGCTCCAGTGCTCCTAACCTCTGTCCACTCTGTTGGTCAGATGAACACCTGAAGGGAGATGATAGATCCGCCATCTGCCTCTTTTCCTGGAAGGTTTTTGAGAAATAATCCAGCAATCTACTGTGCCCTACGGCTTGGATATGTTCCAATTCCCTGTTCTATGGATGTTAATATTCTATTGAGCACACAAAAAAGCATTACAAGACTAGTCCTAACTTCTCATATTTCCTTTCTCGGGTCTCTACCCAAGACCTAGGGCTCTGTTCAATCAGATCCACTTTAGCCGACAGCCTCATGGCGGTTGTTTTGGTGGTGTACGAGATAAAACTGCTTTAGAGCTGTAAAATCCACAAGTGGCTCCTGGCATTATACCTAAAGCGGACATTACCATTGGCTGCACCGAGTCGCATTAAGATAAATCTAACTGGAATGCGAGACGTAATCTACACTTCGATTAGGCTTCAATATTTTGATTAATGATTTACAATTTGAGTGTAATTATTTCTATACAGCCTACACATGACAATGATCACAAGAGCAACTGCTCACCGATTTGAGAGCTCCATCACAGCTCCATCCGTTAACGCTTGATCCAATTGAATCTTGGCCGTAACCATGTTTTGAGGCGATACGGTGTTTGTTTATATTCACGTTGTTTACGAAGATTGGCGTAAAAAAAAGCTTGTATTATGGGTTTTGATTGGGTACAACTGTTGAACTAAGATCATGTGGCATTTATAAGTTTTATTCTTCAAGAATCAATGGGTATATATCATTAATTTATAAGTCCAAAAGTGGATGTAGTAATCAAGGCGTAAAGATTTAATATGGAGAGTATGGAGGTACATCATGTATTTGCCATATTGTATTACAGTGCCATCTAGTGTTGCCTATTGATCCACTGCCTTGTACAGCTCCTACTGCTCCTCTGTACTGACCAGCGCCATGGACGGGGCCCAGCGATATGCACGCCACCCAGCGCTATGGACAGGGCCGAGCGCCATGGACGGGGCCGAGCGCCATGGACGCCACCCAGCGCCATGGACGGGGCCCAGCGCCATTGACGCCACCCAGCTCCATGAACGAGGCCCAGCGCCATGGACGGCACCCAGAAAATCAGCTTTTTTTTCTTCACGATGATTAAGCTACTTGTCTATTCTATCAGTAGTCTATTCTATCAGTAGTCTATACTATCAATAGTCTATTCTATCAATAGTCTATATTCTATCAATAGTCTATATTCTATCAAGAGGCTATTCTATCAATAGTCTATTCTATCAGTAGTCTATATTCTATCAATAGTCTATTCTATCAGTAGTCTATTCTATCAATAGTCTGTTCTATCAATAGTCTATTCTATCAAGTCTATATTATATCAATAGTCTATTCTATCAGTAGTCTATTCTATCAATAGGCTAGTCATCAGTAGTCTATTCTATCAATAGGCTAGTCTATCAGTAGTCTATTCATCAGTAGTCTATTCCTATCTAAATAGGCTAGTCTATTCAGTAGTCTATTCTATCAGTAGTCTATATCAGATCATAGTCTGTTTCTATCAGTAGTCTATTCTATCAAGTCTATATTATATCAATAGTCTATTCTATCAGTAGTCTATTCTATCAATAGGCTAGTCTATCAATAGGCTAGTCTATCAGTAGTCTATTCTATCAATAGGCTAGTCTATCAGTAGTCTATTCTATCAGTGTCTATTCTATCAATAGGCTAGTCTATTCAGTAGTCTATTCTATCAGTAGTCATTCTATCAATAGGCTATTCTATCAGTCTATTCTATCAGTAGTCTATTCTATCATAGGCTAGTCTATCAGTGAGTCTATTCTATCAGTAGTCTATCTATCAATAGGTCTATAGTCTATCAAAGGCTCATCTATCAGTAGTCTATTCTATCAATAGGCTAGTCTATCAGTAGTTCTATTCTATCAATAGGCTAGTCTATCAGTAGTCTATTCTATCAGTAGTCTATTCTATCAATAGGCTAGTCTATCAGTAGCTATTCTATCAAGTCTATATTATATTCAGTAGTCTATTCTTTCAAGTCTATATTATATCAATAGTCTGTTCTATCAGTAGTCTATTCTACAATAGGCTAGTCTATTAATAGGCTTAGTCTATCATAGTCTATTCTATCAATAGGCTAGTCTATCAGTAGTCTATTCTATCATAGGCTAGTCTAATCAGTAGGTATTCTATCAGTAGTCTAGTTCTATCAATAGGCTTAGTCTATCAGTAGGCTATTCTATCAAGTCTATATTATATCAGTAGTCTATTCTATTCAAGTCTATATTATATCAATAGTCTGTTCTATCAGTAGTCTATTCTATCAAGTCTATATATTATATCAATAGTCTGTTCTATCAGTAGTCTATTCTATCAAGTCTATATTATATCAATATGTTCTGTTCTATCAGTAGTCTATTCTATCAGTATCTATTCTATCAGTAGTCTATTTCTATCAAGTGCTATATTATATCATAGTCTATTATATCAGTATCTATTCTATTCAAGTCTATATTATATCAATAGTCTATTATATCAGTAGTCTATTCTATCAAGTCTATATTATATCAATAGTCTGTTCTATCAGTAGTCTATTCTATCAATAGTCTATTCTATCAATAGTCTATTATATCAATTTAACAAAAAGTTCAATGAACACAGACACTTTTTCCAGACCTATAATTCTTTATTTAACTGAGTTCAGGCCTTGGAAGGAAAGGTTGTGTGTTGGGTGGGTTTGAGACTTAATAGGAGTGGTCATGGACATACTCCATGATGTCCTTCAGGGCCAGCCAGGTCTCAGAGGCAGTGGGGATGATCTGATTGGCTGGCAGGATGAAACCATAGCGACCGGTGTCCCTCAGCTCAAAGGCAAAGGAGTACTTGATGCCCAGGTTGTAGGACCAATCGATGCTGCCTCCGCTGGCTTGGTCTGGAGGGGGGAGAAATCACATATTAATGAAAGTATTGGATTGAACTACCATGCTGTGCTTTCCAGTTCTGGCTGGTGGGTCGCATCTAATGACAAACCAACTTCATTGAAACACTTGGAGCCACTTATAGTATAAGTATTGAATACTTACAGATGATCTTGCAGATGCTGCCAACCTTAAATGTGGTTCCATGGAGAGAGCTGAGCTTCTGGACTGCAGACCTGCCCACAGAGTCCTACCAGAAAGCAGCAGAGACAGGAGAGTCAGTGGATTAGTGTGTGTGTGTACATGTGTTTGCATGAGTGTGTGTGCGTATGTACGTGTGAGTGTGTGTGGTGTGTTATGTTACCAGTTCAGCCGCGTGGAGCGCATCTTTGCAGGTGTATCCGTAGGGGTACATGAGCAGCTGGGAGTAGGCGTGGATGGAGATGAAGGACTTGAAGTTGCCGTGGTTCTTTACCAGGTTCACAACGTTCTTCACCTCTATCTCAGAGTGGGGAGACGGGCCGTGGTACGAGTCAGAGCAGGGGTTGGTACTAGCACCGGGGCCTGGAGAAACACACACAAGCACGCACACGCACACACACAAAGACACATGGATGGACACAGGTTATTCTGCATACAACAAAAAGGTATGGGAAGGAAAGCTTTGTTTTCACACCATAAAGTGCTTCTCATAACATTGTACTTTTCACTAACTTCATCTCTGGGAAAGGAAACTATAAGCGGTGGGAATGTATGCCATAGTCAACCTGTGACACCCACCACCAAAGCTGGTCCGGGAATGTAACATTACATGATTTACAGGTTTTCAAAATGAGGCGTGATACCCACCTCCAAAACCAGCATCCCAGTTCCTGTTTGGGTCGACACCACGGCACATGGAGCCAGGGTTCTTGGAGCGAGTCTTGCGCCACATACGGTCCTGTGAACCATGAGGACGCAATACTCTAACTCAGTAAACACTATACTGGTATACCATGAGGACACAATACTCTAACTAATAAACACTATACTGGTATACCATGAGGAACACATACTTTAACTCAGTACAACCACTACACTGGATTACCATGAGACACCATACTATAACTCAGTTAAACACTATACTGGTATACCATGAGGACCAATACTTACTCAGTAAACACTATACTGTATTGCCATGAGGAACACAATACTCTAACATCAGTAAACCACTATATGGGCATTATACCATGAGGCACAATACTCTAACTCAGTTTAACACTATACTGGTATACCTGGAGACACAATATCCTAACTGTAAACACTATCATGGTATACCTGAGGACCATCTACTCTAACTCAAAACACTATACTGGTATAACCATGAGACGCATACTCTAACTCAGGAAACATATACTGTATACCATGAGGACACAATATCTCTACAGTAAAACACTATACTGGTATACTGAGGACACAATACTTAACCAAGTAAACACTATACTGGTATACCTGGACGACAATCTCTTAACTCAGTAAACCACCTATACTGGTATACCATGAAGGACCCCAATACTTTAACTCAGTAAACACTTACTTGTATACCATGAGGACACAATACTTAACTCAGTAAACACTATACTGGTATACCATGAGGAACAATACTCTAACTCAGTAAAACACTATACTGGTATACCATGAGGACACAATACTCTAACTCAGGAAACACTATACTGGTATACCTGAGAACAAATACTCTAACTCAGTAAACCTATACTGGATATACCATGAGGACCACAATACTCTAACTCAGTAACACTATACACTGTATACCATGAGGACACAATACTTTAACACTCAGTAAACACCTAACTGGTATTCATGGAGGAACAATACTTAACTCAGTAAACACTATACTGTATACCATGAGGACACAATACTCTAACTCAGTAAACACTATACTGTATACCGTGAGGACACAATACTCTAACTCAGTAAACACTATACTGGTATACCATGAGGACACACTACTTAACTCAGTAAAACACTATACTGGTATACCATGAGGACACAATACTCTAACTCAGTAAACCACTATACTGGTATACCATGAGACACAATACTCTAACTCAGAAACACTATACTGGTATACCATGAACACAATACTCTAACTCAGTAAACCATTATACTGGTATACCATTGAGGACGCAATACTCTAACTCAGTAAAACTACATACTGGTATAACCGTGAGGACCACAATACTCTAACTCAGTAAACAACATATACTGGTATCCAATGAGGACAACAAACTCTAACTCAGTAAACACTATACTGGTATACCGTGAGGACACAATACTCTAACTCGGTAAACACTATACTGTTTATACCATGTAGCACAACCGGATTGTCCTCATATTACTCTACATTGAGCCAAACTGAGCTGAACAGATGAAAGGTCACACTTTACACTTAGCTGTATAGCTGTAATGTAGTATAGCATTTAGGTGTGTATAGGCCTATCTTTACATCTATAGGAGGTACCTACACTAGGTGTGGACTTGACGTAGCCCACAGTATAGATGCATTATAGCACTGCATATGGTATGACACCTACACTGGTTGGGCTGTGGACGTATCCATCAGGGTTGGGCGAATCAGCAGGTAGATGTCCATGGTTTTCAGGAGGGAGGTCAGGGAAGCATCAGTACCATAGTCACTGGCAATCTGAAAAACAATAACATGTATTTGTGAGACACACACACAGTGTTGGAATGTTGTTTTTCTGTAATGTGTTAATTCTGAATACAATAGCAGTCTGGTTTTCTCTTGGAATGAGAGCAGGTGTTCTCTCACCTTGTTGGCGGTCCACACTCCAGTGGCTGAGACACCCACTCTCTGGAGTGGATACCAGAGTCAACCCAGATGGCAGGACGCTTGTCGCCACCGTGCTGAACTACAACAGAGGACAGATGTGTTATGGTCTTGTTTCATTCAGCTCTTAGGGAGCACTGACGCGTGGGCACACACACACACCACCACCACACATGCATGGACAACATACACGCATTCGCACACACACACAACACAACACACACACACACACACACACACACACACACACACACGCACACAAGTACATAACGTTACAGCTCTCTCTCTTAAAAAAAAAAGACTGTATTTCCATTAACTGTACACAAACAGGAGTAACCCTTTACATACCTTCAGGACATACATGGGCCTGCCTTCATAGGAGGTTCCGATCTGTTCCTTGGTGACTAGGTTAGGGTGAGCAGCCACCAGGCCATCCATCCAGCTGTAGATCTGGAAAGAGAAAAGCACATCAGGATAGTGTCAACATAATGTATGTTATATGATGTTTATAGTATAGATTACATATTACGCAACACATTATTACTGTATTTGATATCCTCAGTACAATATCAACTCTGCAATGAGAATAATGCATATGTCAAATTGATGAGGGTGCAATTTGAAATCTATGCGAGTTTGAAGCTACAATATGTGAGTGAGAGGGTGTTCACGTTTGCATGTTCACATGGGTGAGTGTTTGTGTGTGTACATGCATGTGTGTTTGTGTGTGTAACACACCGTCTCCAGAGGGTGATAGGCTCCAAAGTTGAAGCTCTTGGAGCTGCGCTCCCTCATATTGTTCTCCTCCATCTCTGCCTTTTCCTCATCCAGGAGTTCCTGAAACAATGACAATACCAATCAAGTTATTACTAACAGTTATTACTGTCAGTTATTGTAACCAACCAGTGTTGGGGAAGCTATTCTGAAAGTATAGTTTACCAAGCTACCAATTACTTCACACTGGAAGAAGTTAAGCAACCCTTAAGAAAAATATAGTTTACTTAACTAAATTTACTTTGAAAAGTAGTTCACTACATCCAAACTACTTTGTGAAAAATTATCAAATCTAAATCTGAAATATCATAGACTACAAATTGCAAGAAAAGATCCCTCTGGAGTTAGATGTTAACAATATGTAATTTAGCCTATTAAACACCAAAAACTATGTTTCAAGAGAGAATTAGGCAGGTCTGATGCCGAAAAAGACAGGAAATTCTTGTCTAATTCACACATTTTATTTTTGCAAAAAAAAGTAGTGTGTAGTTCCAGTAGTTAGCTACACCGCTACATGGAAAAAAAGTAATTAACTACTAAAAACACTACCAATATTTGAATTTAGTTCAACTATCACCAAGCTACTGCCAAATGTAGTTAAATTACTAGTTGAACTACATTTAGTTCAGTACTCCCCAACACTGTAACCAACTGAGTTATGTATTACTTGTGGTGCCCAAACGGTGTCACTCACTATATAAAAGTGCATTTTACATTCACTGCTACATTCTAAAACCTGGTTTTCATCATTATTAGCTACACACTTAGAAAGAAGGGTTCCAAAAGGGTTCTTCAGCTGTTACCCATCAGGTAACCCTTTTTGGTTCCAGGTAGAACCCTTCTTGGTTCCAGGTCTGTGGAATAGGTTCTACATGGAACCCAAAAGGGTTCCTTAAAGGGTTCTTCAGCTGTCCCCCATCAGGTAACCCTTTTTGGTTCCAGGTAGAACCCTTCTTGGTTCCAGGTCTGTGGAATAGGTTCTACATGGAACCCAAAAGGGTTCCTTAAAGGGTTCTCCTATGGGGACAGGCAGTGAATCATTTTAGGTTCTAGATAGCACCTTTTTTTCTAAGAGTGTACATCTTCAAATCTGTTAATCAGCATGTTATTTATCTTAAAACAAGAGAACCAGAATAAAACTCTCTCAAACAGTGGATGAGTCCGTTATTATCTCTAAATGTCGTTTGAATGAGTCTTTGTACTGACAAAGACCAGTCAATGGCGGTAGACCAGCAACTGTAGACAATCAAATACGCAACAGGTGTAGACTGACAGTGAAATGCTTACTTACGAACCCTTCCCAACAACAGGTGTAGACTGACAGTGAAATGCTTACTTACGAGCCCTTCCCAACAATGCAGAGAAAAAGAAAAAAATTGAGAAATAATAGAAAAGTGAAACATGTTATAATAAAACTTATAATAAATACACAATGAGTAACAATATCTTAGCTATATACATGGGGTACCAGTACAGAGTCGATGTGCAGGGGTACAAGGTAATTGAGGTAGATATGTACATATAACTAGGAATAAAGTGACAGATAATAAACAGTAACAGCAACGAATGTGATGAGTCAAAAAATGTTGTGCAAAAAGGGTCAATGCAGATAGTCTGGGTAGCTATTTGGTTAACTATTTAACTAACTATTTAGCAGTCTTATGGCTTTGGGGTAGAAGCTGTTCAGGGTCCTATTGGTTTCAGACTTGGTGCATCCGTACCGCTTTCTGTGTGGTAACAGAGAGAACAGTCTATGCCTTGGGTGGCTGGAGTCTTTAACAGTTTTAGGACCTTCCTCTGACACTGCCTGATATAGAGGTCCTGGATGGCAGGGAGCTTGGCCCCAGTGATGTACTGGGCCGTACGCACTACCCTCTGTAGTGTCCATGTGGTCGGATACCAAGCAGTTGCCATACCAAGAAGTGATGCAGCCAGTCAAGATGCTCTCAATGGCGCAGTTGTAGAACTTATTGAGGATCTGAGGGTCCATAACACATCTTTTCAGCCACCTGAGGGAAAAGAGGCGTTGTTGTGTCCTCTTCATGACTATGTTGGTGTTTGTGGGCCATGATAGATCCTTATTGAGGTTTACACCGAGGAACTTGAATATTACAATATTACCTTATTCAAATAAAATGTAATTTCTCAGAACTACCAGTAGATGGCGGAAGTGAGCTGAGCAGTGACTAGTCTCACTTGCCAGACTCATGGCCACCAATGGCTGTGGAAAGAGACTTTGCAGCACAGGAGATATAGGTGGCACCTTACTTGGGTTGAACGGGCTTGTGGTAATGATTGGATCGGAATTAGTGGAATGGTATCAAATACATCAAACACATGGTTTCCAGATGTTTGATGCCATTCCATTTGCTCCATTCCGGCCATTATTATGAGCCGTTCTCCCCTCAGCAGCCTCCTGTGCTTTCCAGTGACTGACCTGCAGGTTGCTGATCATGACAGAGAACTGGATGTTATGGGCACGGAGGTAGTCCTTGACAGCGTACAGGCTGGAGTAGGGCACGCGGATGTCCACAGGGACCTCAGTGTTCACAGGGTGGAGCCAAAAGTCCAGCTGGAAGAGGAGAAGGGAGTGTTAAATCATGTAGTGAATAGGGAGGGACACCATGGTTAGAAGCAGGAAACATGACTGTGAATGGGTCTAAACCAAGTATATTATACTCTTGTTTTTATTATACTTACATCCCAGTATGTGTCCTGCTCCAGAGCACGCAGAAGCAGAATCTGCTCCTCAGACTCCACATTGACCCTGATGACCTGGTCTCTGTGTAGGAAGGAAGGCATGACAAAATTATATTAATCTTTCAGTTCATCAGGGAAACAATATATTTGAAGTCACATGGTGGTTATGGTGAATTGCTAGTAAACACTCAAGTTTCTCAGAGGTTAGAGGCTAGTGACTAAATAATTCCATGTCATTGCAAATCATCATTTTTTGCAATCCTGATACAAAAATGTGATGGCCCATTGATGCATTGTGTTCTGTAGTGTACAACTAACTGTAGAATCTCTCGGATTTAATGTACTAATCTGCAAAGGGAAACATAATTTACGTAGGTATATTTATTTACAAAGTTTAAACAGATGAATTTACCCAATGAAGACCTTCTCACAATTGGCGGCTGCAAGCAGCGCAAAGAGTACCAGAACCTTCATCCTTCCTGTGTCCTGTCCAGTACTGCCAGCTCTCAAAGCACCTGCCTTTATACTCAGCAACAGGTGCATTGTTCCCATGACAGTATTGCTTCACAATCTACTTTTGCTTCACAATCTATGGGGTACTGCCTTTTTCCAATGAATGTGGTGCAATTCAATAGGTCTAGGCCCAAGAGTTATTTTGGGGAATGGACATGATGTCTTAGCTCTATTTGTTTTTCCATAGCATGGTTGGTGGTGCCATTGCCCCCCTTCCTCAGTATCAGCTGTAGATAGTAACAGTCCTTCTCCCAGACATGCCAGTGCAGGATAAGTGGGTCTACACAGCTCAATTGAAAGGCCTCCAGAATATAGGCCTTATGGTCAAGAGGAAAGTAATACAACAGAATAGAATGGAATAGAATAAAAAATACAAATGTTCAAAGCAGGGAAGGGAAATCTGCAACTCAACCTGGCCATTTCAAATTACCACGTGGACAATGGCCATTGTCTTGCAACCAAGATTTTCTGATTTGCCTTAGTCACTGCTTGCAACAGTGTTGCCCCAACACTGAAAGCAACAGTTACAGCATAGCCAATAAATAATGAAAGTAAATAAAATGTAGAACATTTAAATTAATATAATGTAAAAAAAAAAGTTTTATATATTATAACCTAGATATATTCTAATGAAAATTTAGCAACCTTTACCAATGTTCTTATTTTAGTGTTTCCCGCCAAAGGAGAAGGCTTCGACTCAGCGGCGCTCTTCTGAGGAAAAACTTTAGAAAAACTGTTTTTGACTACCTAGCTACCCAAAATGGGTTTTCTAAAGCAGTTGGATGTGGATAATTTTAAGTCATGGCGAGGGAAGCAAGTAATTGGACCTTTTAAAAGGTTTAACTGTATTATTGGCACAAATGGATCCGGTAAGTTTTCTTTAACATTTGTTTTATCTTGATCAACTTGCTTGCTAGCTAACGTTAGCTTGCAATGAACCAATATGGCTTGCTAAACTGTCTGCGTTTTAGCATGGCGTGTACTCGCTGGCAATACCAGACAGTTAATGATAGTTCTGATAATACGTTTCATATATACCTAGCTGGCATTTCACTTTGCAACATCTTTCCATAGGTAAGTCGAACGTGATGGATGCCCTGAGCTTCGTGATGGGGGAACGGGCAGCGACTCTTCGCGTGAAGCACACCAGGGACCTCATCCACGGAGCCCACATTGGCAGGCCGGTGTCCACCACAGCCAGCGTCACCATGCGCTACTGCGACGACAACGGAGAGGAGCTCAACTTCTGTAGGAGCATATCGGGTGAGTTGGATTGCATCGAAGGGCTAGCAACTACAGACTTATTTCATATGAGAAAACAATGTTATCTAGTGGACTCATGCCACGGCCGGCCCGCTCATTAGGCAGGATTTATGAGGGATTCATTAGACAGGGTTGATGACCCATCTCCCAAAAACAACACATAACACCTAACCAAATTTTACCCAAAAACAATGACAATTTCTCTCAACCAGTGGCATATGGGTTTTAATGTGATCGCTGATGCCGCGCTTTGCTGCAGCACTCCACCAACATTCCGTCAAAAAATGTATCTAACATAAATCATATAGCAGAAGTAGGATATAACATAAATAGTATTTGGACTTTTCTGTAGCCTACAGGCTGGAGATCAAATGTATGACAGTGTAATGAGATGGACACTTTCTACATCATACCGGTTTCCCCCGATCAAATAGCTTAACCTAAATGGCACCCAATCAAATAAAACATGCGCTGTCATGTTAACAAACAACATATCCTAAAAACTCGACAGGTCAAAGTAAAATGGACAATATGGAATGGACAATCACAAATGTTGTCCAAGAGTTTCACCCCATTGTCATGATCAGTGGTTTCAAGTTTGTATCTGTCCATTTTTGACAAGCTGATCATAGCGTAAAATAAAATACTTCTGCATTTCCTGTTGTGTAAACACATTGCAAATAAGCTCACAATAACTCCTGATAAAGTTGGGTAGTTGATATTCAGAGCTTAAATAGCCAAATTGATTAGTCACAGGAATAAGGACTAATTAAGCCAATGTAACAGCCTGTCTTAAAAACTGTGGGCCTACTACATGGATAGGCATTCATAAAATTCCATTGCAGGCTGGCAGGTAGGCTACACCCCAGTAAGCACAAGCTCTTTCGGAAGTCTTTATTTGTTCTGGACCGGACTTCGTTTTTTGATGTTTTACAAATGGTAGGCTTACCACATAGATGGGCATTCTTAAAATTCGATTTCAGCCATCTCAGTAAGCATGGATCGACGGCGACCTTTTGGAAGTCTTTTTTTGGTGCAGTCCGGACCCGCCTTGATTTCCACATCCACGGACATTGGTCTTTGGTCTGGTCCAAACCAAATCTGAACCAATCATAGAAATCTATGTTTGGTTCAGATTTTGGGCGGTCCAGACGGGCCTTGACTTCAACGTTTACGGACATTAATTTTGACCAGCCTTGATTTGGCCCAAACATAGACGTCTATAAATTACATATTTTCAACTTTCATTCACAACCAAAAATGAGCCTGATTTCAATGTCCGGAAAAGATGCCTTTGCAACTTCCTATAAAATATGTATTTTAAACATCCGGAAAATACATATTTTCACCTTTAATTTAGAACCTAAATAGAACCTAACTTCAACGTCTGGAATGTCTTTTCAACGTTGTTTTTCATTCTGACCTGGTCTGTCTTATTCAGCAAATATTCTGTCCTGGTCTGTCTTATTCAGCAAATATTCTGTCCTGGTCTGTCTTATTCAGCAAATATTTAGCAAAAATTTGGTCCAGTAGTGTATGCATATACTAGCTCAACTAATGATTGTAGCTACTGTACTGTATGCACTAATGTTGTGTATCTTCCAGGGGACTCCTCTGAGTATCGCATCAATGGCAGACAAATCACCCTTGCCAAGTACACAGAGGAACTGGAGAAGATAGGCATTGTGACTAAAGCTAGAAACTGTCTGGTATTCCAGGTAAGCAAACACACCCACACACACAACTGCCAGTATTTTATCATAATTCATAATGTAGCTAATTACAGTGCCATTCATTAAAGTAAATTCTGAGACAGTTTAATAGTGACCTCTGTTTTATATTTCCTGTGACTCCATACAGGGGGCGGTGGAGTCCATCGCCATGAAGAACCCCAAGGAGCGGACCAAGATGTTTGAGCGCATCAGCCAGTCTCTGGAGCTGTCTGATGACTATGACAGGAAGAAGGAGGCTCTGCAGAAGGCTAAAGAAGACACGCAGTTCCACTTCAACAAGAAGAGGACAGCCACCGCAGAGAAGAAGCAGGTCTCCTCAGAGAAAGTGGAGGTAGGATAAGAACACAGAGAGGGGATATTCTCCAATTATCTGTCATAAGACTTAACATAACACTGTCGTAACAGTTAGTAAATGACAACTTGCTTTTTACCCAGTCACATTAAATCATCACGACAATCTGGAAATATGGTTAAAAGTCATGGAAAAGTTTAGGAATTTCAATTCACAATGTTTATTGTTCAATTCATGTATATGCTCTTAGGCTCCCGAGTGGCGCAGCGGTCTAAGGCACTGCATCTCAGTGCTAGAGGTGTCACTACAAACACTCTAGTTCAAGTCCAGGCTGTATCACAACCGGCCGTGATTGGGAATCCCGTAAGGCGGCGCACAATTGGCCCAGCGTCGTCCGGGTTTGGCCGGTGTAGGCCGCTATTCTAAATAAGAATTTGTTCTTAACTGACTTGCCTAGTTAAATACAGGTTAAAAATAAAATAAAAGAACTGTCCCTCTCTTCGTCCTCATCCCCCAGGCCCAGAAGTACCAGGAGTTGGTGGATGACCTGAACCAGGGGAGGCTGCAGCTTAACCTGTTCCAGCTGTACCACAACCAGCAGGGCCTGAGTGCCCTGTCAAAGACCCTGAGGAAGAGACAGGAGGCTGTGGCCGGTAAGAAGACAGGACTGGATGGGTGGGAGCAGAGCGTCAAGTCCCAGAAGAAAGAACATGGACGCTTTACCAGAGAGCTGCAGCAGATTGAGAAGGAGATCCGGTGGGTAGGAGTCAGGAGGGAGAAGTGTGTGTAGAGAGAGGTGTGTTTGTTTATTACTAACTAAACTAACCTCTCCCTCTCCCCCAGTGGGCAGGAGCAGACACTGTCCCTGCGTCGGTCCCAGTACATCAAGGCCAAGGTGAATACGGCCCACCACCTAAAGAAGGTAGATGATACCCGTGGAGCCCTGGAGAAGGGCCAGAGGATGGGTGCCAAGAAAGAGGAGGAGCTGGCTGAGTTCCATCAGGAGCTCCAGGAGCTGGAGAGGGCCTGGAGGGACTATGAGAGACATGCCCAGGAGAAGTTCACCGACCGGGGGGCTGACATACAGCTGGAGGAGGAACAGGTAATAAGAGAGACAACACAACATAAAGAGAGACCTAAGATAACAACATAACATGGCAGCAACACATGGCAGCAACACATGACAACACAGCATGGTAGCAACACAACATGACAACAACATGGTAGCAACAAAACATGGTACAAACATTATTGGGCACAGACAACAGCGCAAAGGCAAGAAGGTAGAGACAACAATACATCACGCGAAGCATCCACAACTGTCAGTAAGAGTGTCAATGATTGAGTCTTTGAATGAAGAGACAGTTTCCAGTTTGTCCCGTTTGAGTGTTTTTGCAGCTCGTTCCAGTCGCTAGCTGCAGCGAACTGAAAAGAGGAGCGACCCAGGGATTTCAGCTTATGAAATATGGAACCAACACTTTAGATGTTGCGTTTATATTTTTGTTCGGTGTAGTTTAGGTTCCATGTGCTATGTGTGTGTGTGTGTGTGTGTGTGTGTGTGTGTTGTGTGTGTGTGTGTGTGTGGTGTGTGTGTGTGGTGGTGTGTGTGTGGTGTGGTGTGTGTGTGTGTGTGTGTGTGTGTGTGTGTTGTGTGTGTGTGTATTCTGTGTGTCTGTTGGAGCGCTATAAGGAGCTGAAGGAGCTGGCCAGGAAGCAGGGGGCCCTCCTGTCCCAGCAGGCTGAGAAGATGCACTGGGAGGTCAAGGCTGACCACCAGAAAATCGAGTTTGACCAGCGGAGGAAGAAAGAAGTGGAGGTAGGTACTAGAGTGTGTGTGTGTGTGTGTGTGTGTGTGTGTGTGTGTGTGTGTGTGTGTGTGTGTGTGTGTGTGTGTGTGTGTGTGTGTGTGTGTGTGTGGTGTGTGTGTGTGTGTGTGTGTGTGTGGTGTGGTGTGTGTGTGAAAACAGGAATTGGTGTTGACTTTCTCTGTGTATATAGGTAAGCATTAAGCACAACCAGACTCAGCTGGGGGACTTCACCAGGAGAGCAGATAAACTGGAGGAGTACACCAACACATGCAAGTAAGTCATGTGTTGTGTATGTTACTGGTTACTGATGAGTGAAAAAATAGATACAGTTGAAGTCGGAAGTTTACATACACCTTAGCCAAATACATTTAAACTCAGTTTTTCACAATTCCTGATAAATAATCCTCGTAAAAATTCCCCGTCTTAGGTCGGTTAGGATCACCAGTTTATTTTAAGAATGTGAAATGTCAGAATAATAGTAGAGAGAATGATTTATTTCAGCTTTTTTTTCTTTCATCACATTCCCAGTGGGTCAGAAGTTTACATACACTCAATTAGTATTTGGTAGCATTGCCTTTAAGTTGTTTAACTTGGGTCAAACGTCAAATGTTTTGGGTAGCCTTCCACAAGCTTCCCACAATAAGTTGGGTGAATCCTGACAGAGCTGGTGTAACTGAGTCAGGTTTATAGGCCTCCTTGCTTGCACATGCTTTTTCAGTTCTGCCCACAGATTTTCTATGCGATTGAGGTCAGGGTTTTGTGATGGCCACTCCAATACCTTGACTTTGTTGTCATTCAGCCATTTTGCTACAACTTTGGAAGGTTGCTTGGTGTAATTGTCCATTTGGAAGACCTATTTGGGACCAAGCTTTAACTTCCTGACTGATGTCTTGAGATGTTGCTTCAATATATCCACATGATTTTCCTCCCTCATGATGCCATCTATTTTGTGAAGTGCACCAGTCCCTCCTGCAGCGAAGCACCCCCACAACATGATGCTGCCACCCCCATGTTTCACAGTTGGGATGGTGTTCCTGGGCTTGCAAGCCACCCCCGTTTTCCTCCAAACATAACAATGGTCATTATGGCCAAACAGTTCTATTTTTGTTTCATCAGACCAGAGGACATTTCTCCAAAAAGTACGATCTGTGTCCCCATGTGCAGTTGCAAACCATAGTCTGGCTTTTTTATGGCGGTTTTGGAGCAGTGGCTTCTTCCTTGCTGAGCGGCCTTTCAGGTTATGTCGATATAGGACTCGTTTTACTGTGGATATAAATACTTTTTTACCCGTTTCATCCAGCATCTTCACAAGGTCCTTTGCTGTTGTTCTGGGATTGATTTGCACTTTTCGCACCGAAGTACTGTCATCTCTAGGAGACAGAACGCGTCTCCTTCCTGAGCGGCATGGTCCCATGGTGTTTATACTTGCGTACTATTCTTCGCACAGATGAACGTTGTACCTTCAGGCGTTTGGAAATTGCTCCCAAGGATGAACCAGACTTGTGGAGGTCTACAATAAAAAAAAATCTGAGGTCTTGGCTGATTTCTTTTGATTTTCCCATGATGTCAAGCAAAGAGGCACTGAGTTTGAAGGTAGGCCTTGAAATACATCCACAGGTACACCTCCGATTGACTCAAATTATGTCAATTAGCCTATCAGAAGCTTCTAAAATCATGACATAATTTTCTGGAATTTTCCAAGCTGTTTAAAGGCCCAGTCAATTTAGTGTATGTAAACTTCTGACCCACTGGAATTGTGATACAGTGAATTATAAGTGAAATATTCTGTCTGTAAACAATTGTTGGAAAAATTACTTGTGTCATGCATTAAAGTAGATGTCCTAACCGACTTGCCAAAACTATTGTTTTCTTAATAAGATATTTGGTTGAAAACGAGTTTTAATGACTCCAACCTAAGTGTATGTAAACTTCCGACTTCAACTGTAGTTACAAATCACAATATTATTTTGGACAATAAATAGATACTTTGACTTCAAAGTATTTTGGACAATTTCTTTGTAGATTTTTGCTAGGTAGCACTAGTCGGCTGTACCTGTGCCAAAACGCAGCTATTTTTTATCCTATAGTGTGTTCTCCATCTTCTTTTTAAATATTGAATCAACATGTTTTCAGCACTTATTTCCATGACTGATCAAACTCATTTTATAAGGCTCTCTCTCGTCTATCTGCAGCAGACATATAGTGAGCAATATGTTTGGAACATCAAATTGCAATTAAACCTTAGTAACGAATCGCAATACATAGAATCATGAGAACCACGATACATATCGTATCGGCATCTAAGTATCGTGATAATATCGTTTTGTGAGGACCCTGGCAATTCCCACCCCTATTGTATATGTGTGTTGCTGTTATTTTTTGAAGGAGAACACTACTTAAATACTTTTGTCAGTGTTAAGCACCCAATTCTTTATAAAGCTTCTCTTGGCTGTGCTGACATACTAAACTTCTGAGAGAAAGAGCGAGAAGGAGAAAGAGAGAGAGGAGAGAGTGAAGGAGAGAGCGATAGAAAATTAGAGAGAGGAGAGAGAGAAAAGGAGAGAGTGAAGGAGAAAGGGAGAGAGGGAGAAAGAAGGGAAAAAGAGTGACAAACTGTGTTTTTCTTCTGTTCAGGAGTTCTCTGGAGGAGTTTCGTCAGCAGGAGGAGGTGCTGTCTGCGGAACTGCAGAGAGGGAGGGTGAGGGGGGAGGAGGTGAACCAGGAGTTAGGGGAGGTACTGGGAGAGCTGCAGAACGCCAGGCTGGACAGCCAGGAGAGTAAGAGGCAGCAGCAACGCAACGAGGTCCTGGAAAACCTCCGCAGACTCTACCCTGACACACTGGTGAGACATCCCTAGACATCCCTGTCTCACTGCCACCAACACCTCATTAGATCAAACTGGGTATATATCATCTTCCATAGTGCACCCACCCCTCATCTCTTATTGGAGTCATTTGAATGTGAGCTTGTAGGGATTGTCTTGGCAGCAATCTTGTTTAGGATCTCATAGAATCTTGAGATATTTTAAGATCATGTTACTAGTATCCAGTAAGATCTATCTGAAGGTCTTGTAGGATCTTCCAAGATCTTTTGTCAGCATCCAGAGGAAGATTTCTGCCAGGGTGTGTTTGTTCCTCTATTTCCCAGTTTGGTCGTCTGGTGGACCTGTGCAGCCCCATCCATAAGAAGTACCAGCTGGCCGTCACCAAGGTGTTTGGACGCTACATGAACGCCATAGTAGTGTCTTCAGAGAAGGTGGCTCGGGACTGCATCCGCTTTGTCAAAGAGGAGAGGGCCGAACCAGAAACCTTCTTACCCATAGATTACCTGGACGTGAGTCAGTGGACACAGAAAGAGAGATTGTTTGTCGGCCTACTCCTTCATTTAAAAAAACAACAACAAAACGGCAGCTCCACTACGTTTGCTATAAAGCTGAGGGATGGGGGATGGAGAAACAACCAGAACTACCTAAAACTAACAACAAAGGCTTTGATTAACACACAAACCTCACTGAGTCTGTCCCACCTCCCTGTCCCTTCCCAGGTGAGCCCTCTGAATGAGCGGCTGCGTGGGGTGCGTGGAGCTAAGATGATGGTGGACGTGGTGCAGTGTTCCCCTACCGCTCCTCAGCTGAAGAAAGTCATCCAGTTTGTGTGTGGCAACGCTCTGGTCTGTGAGACACTCAAAGAGGCCAGAGCCATCGCCTTCGACGGGCCTGAGCGACTCAAGGTGAGTTAGTCAGTCATTCAGCTTGTTTGAGGGCTATGGGATTCAAGGTGATAAATAGATCAGTAATTCTGCGCAGTCCGACTGCAATGTACAGTAGACAGTCTCAAACATGCACAATTAGTCAGTCAACCAGCAAGACAGTCAGAGTTCCCCCCATCCACTTTACTGTGGTAGCACCCACCTCGATATTTTCCCCCAGACGGTGGCTCTGGACGGTACCATGTTCTCCAAGTCAGGGGTGATCTCTGGGGGCTCCAGCCACCTGCGGAGCAAGGCCCGGCGCTGGGACGAGAAGGACATGACCAAGCTGAAGGAGCTCAAAGAACAGCTGACTGCAGAGCTACGTGTGAGTCTGGGTCTTTGCACACGTTCAGAATCTAGATTTTGAAAGTCTGGGAATCTAATACATTTTTTATTATTGTAAGTCTTGATTCTATAATATGCACTGCTAAACCACAAACTTATTCTCTCTGGCTCAGGGAGTGTAGTTTTTCTGTCCAACTTGAAGGGGAAGATTATATGAGACAGTCCTTTATTTCCACTTCCTGTGTCATGTGACAGGGTCTGGTGAAGCTGAAGCGTAAGGAGCCTGAGCTGAAACAGATCCAGTCTCAGGCTCACGGGGTTCAGACCCGTCTGAAGTACTCCCACACTGAACTGGACACCCTCCGCAAGAAGAGCATTCCCAACTGCCACGCGGTAAACGACACTAACACTGTTACTGTGACTACACCATCTGCAAACCACCACTTCTACTTGAATTCAACATGTGTCTACTTATTTTTACTCCAACAAGAGCATAGTAAGCCATCAACAGTTTTTCAGCTTATCAAGTCTTGGGTGATGTTTTTGAGTTTTGAAAATGTATGCACTCTACTGTAAGTCTCTCAATACTGTCAGAGTTTTCTCCATCTGTGGCCCATGTCGCGCACATCTCATGTCTTGACAACTTGCATGTCTCTCCCTTCAGGAGATGTCTCGCCTGGAGGCAGAGCTGGCCAACGTGGAGTCTCAGCTGGAGATGCAGAAAGAGAACATGGAGGTCAAGGAGCTGGAGATGAAGAAGCTCCAAGACAGGATCAACCAGGTCAGGACACACTGCTACCAAGACTATTTAGAATAATGCCTAAATTGGCAGGTAGTCTAGCGGTTAAAAGCATTGGGCTGGTAACCAAAAGGTTGCTGGTTTAAATCCCTGAGACGGCTAAGGGGGGGGAAACTGTCGATACGCCCTTGAGCAAGGAACTTAACGCTAATTTCTATTGTAAGTCGCTTTGGATAAGAGCATCCGCTAAATAGCAGACACCTGTTATTAGTGGCGTGTCATAGCTAACACAAACAACACCAAGGTTTTACATCAATTAGCAGATGCTCTTAACCAGAGAGACTTACAGTAGTGAGTGCATACATTTTCAAAACTCGAAAACATCGCCCAAGACATGATAAGATGAAAAACTGTTGATGGCTTACTATGCTCTTGTTGGAAAAGAAGAAAGTAGACACATGTTGAATTCAAGTGGGAATTGAACCCACAACTCCAGAGTGGGAAGTGCCATGCTCTACCGACTGAGCCACACAGGACTATACTTTTACATAATTTAGCAGACACTCTTATCCAGAGAGATTTACAGGAACAACGTGCCCTGGATCAAGATCACATTAACAGATTTTTCATGTTGTCAGCTTGGGGATTCAAACCAGTGACCTTTTGATTCCTGGCCAAACGCTCTAACCGCTAGGCTACCTGCCGCACTAACAAATATTTGTAGTATGTCACTGCCATAGAGTAGGAACGTTCTGCCTACTATGTCTAGGGGGACCAGGTTAGTGGTAATGTTGTTGTTATTGTTCTGTGTTCAGATGGAGGACGTGGTGTTCTCAGACTTCTGTACTGAGATAGGAGTGGCCAACATCAGGGAGTATGAACAGGAGCATCTCAAACAGCAGCAGGATGTAGACAGGAAACGGTACTGGACTGGACCTCCCCACATTACATACAGTATATATGGTCTATGGAACGATGATGCTAACAAGTTTATATGGACTGATTGTACAGTATGCTTGTTCTTATACGGTGTACAGTGCATTCGGAAAGTGTTCAGACCCCTTGACTTTTTCCCCATTTTGTTACATTACAACCTTATTCTAAAATGTATTAAAGTGTTTTTTTCCCCCTCATCAATCTACACACAATACCTCATCATGACAAAACAAAAACAGGTCTTTAGAAATTTTAGCAAATGTATTAAAGATACAATACGGAAAAATCACATCTACATAAGTATACAGACCCTTTACACAGTACTTTGTTAAAGCTTCTTTGGCAGCGATTACAGCCTCAAGTCTTCTTGAGTATGACACTACAAGCTTGGCACGCCTGTATTTGGAGAGTTTCTCCCATTCTCCTCTGCAGATCCTCTCAAGCTCTGTCAGGTTGCATGGGGAGCGTCGCTGCACAGCTATTTTCAGGTCTCTCTAGAGATGTTTGATCGAATTGAAGTCCTGGCTGTGGCTGGGCCACTCAAGGACATTCAGAGAAATGTCCCGAAGCCACTCCTGTGTTGTCTTAGCTGTGTGCTTAGGGTCATTGTCCTGTTGGAAGGTGAACCTTCAACCCAGTTTGAGGTCCTAGATGCTCTGGAGCAGGTTTTCATCAAGGATATCTCTGTACTTTACCCTGTTCATCTTTCCCTCGGTCTTGACTAGTCGCCCAGTCCCTGTCGCTGAAAAACAGCCCCAGCGCATGATAGTACCACCACCATGCTTCACCGTATGGATGGAGCCAGGTTTCCTCCATACGTGACACTTGGCATTCAGGCCAAAGAGTTCAATCTTGGTTTTATTAGATCAGAGAATCTTGTTTCTCATGGTCTGAGAGTCCTTTAGATGCCTTTTGGCAAACGCTAAGCGGGATATCATGTGCCTTTTACTGAGGAGTGACTTATGTCTGGCCATTCAACCATAACGGCCTGATTGGTGGAATGCTGCAGAGATGGTTGTTCTTCTGAAAAATTCTTCCATCGCCACAAAGGAACTCTGGAGCTCTGTCAGAGTGACCATCGGGTTCTTGGTCACCTCCCTGACCAAGGCCCTTCTGTCCCAATTGCTCAGTTTGGCCAGGTGGCCAAGCTCTAGGAAGAGTCTTGGTGGTTCCAAACTTCTTCCATTTAAGAATGATGGAGGCCACTGTGTTCTTGGGGACCTTCAATTCTGCAGAAATGTTTTGGTACCCTTCTCCAGTTCTGTGCCTCGAAACAATCCTGTCTCTGACCTCTGTGGACAATTCCTTCGACCTCATGGCTTGGTTTTGCTCTGACATGCACTGTCAACTGTAGGACCTTATATAGACAGGTGTGTGCCTTTCCCAATCTTGTCCAATCAATTGAATTTACCACAGGTGGACTCCAATCAAGTTGTAGAAACATCTCAAGGATGATCAATGGAAGCAGGATGCAAATTAGCTCAATTTCGAGTCATAGCAAAGGGTCTGAATACTTATGTAAAAAAGGTATTTCTGTTTTTTGTATGTAGATTGATGAGGATAAAAGTAATTTAATCAATTTTAGAATAAGGCGTAACAAAACGTAACAAAATGTGGCTAAAGTCAAGGGGTCTGAATACTTTCCGAATGCACTGTATATTGTTCGCAATATTATTATATTTTTTCTGGCATCTCCTCTCCCACATCTCTTTTCTGTCACTGCCTGAGTGTAATCAACCCCCCCTCTCTTTTCCCACCCCTCTCCCAGGTTGGAGTTTGAGTCTCAGCGGACCTGTCTGAAGGCCCAGTTGGAGTATGAACAGGGTCAGCTGGAGCAGCAGAGGAAGAAGATGAAGAAACTAGAGGAGACCATCGCCAAGGAGCAGAGCAGAGTGGAAGAACAGAAGCAGGCAAAACATACCTCCTCTCCTCCTCCATTCTCTCCTTTTCTCAACTTCCATCTCATGTTATCTCCTTTCATCCTCCTTTCTTGTCCCTTCATACCTCCCTTCCTTCCCTTTTCCCATCAGCTTCTCAAGTCCTCCTCTAAAATCACACAGAATGTAATCCCACTGTTGTGTTGTTCTCTTGTGTCTCCGCTAGGAGGAGGAGAAGCTGCTGGTGGTGATGGAAGAGAGTCAATCTAAAGTGTTGGATCTGAAGAATCATCTGCTGGGGAAGAAGACCCAGGCTACTGACTCTAAGGCCCAGGTGGACCAAACAATGAAGAGCCTTCAGGAGTGCTCCAGGTACTACTGACTGTGGCTGTTTTGCTGTCAGTTATTTTTGTCCAGTGTATCAAATTGATTGCAGGTCACTTCACTGGTCTCATCGCCCTCTCTAAAAGCTGATCTTCTCCTCTCTCCGCCCTATCCCTCTTCATTCTCTGTATCTCCCTCCCCCTTCTCTTCTTCCTTTCTCTGTCCCCTCTCCGTGTCTAACCCTTCTCCCCACCAGAGAGCAGGTGAAGCTGCAGAGGGAGGTTATCTCAGCTGAGACAGCCCTGGAGCAGTTGAGGATCTGGAAACACAACCTGCTGCTAGGTTGTAAGATCCAGGGCCTGCCCATCACGCTGCTGTCTGGCAGCTTGGACGAGATCAGTGAGGTGCAGGTAGGACAGACTAGAGACCACAGGAGGGTGGTAGCACGTTAATTGGGGAATATGGGCTCGTCGTAATGGCTGGAGCGAAATAAATGTTTTTTATGTGTTTGATGCAGTTCCATTTGCTCCGTTCCAGCCATTATTATGAGCTTTACTCCCCTCAGTAGCCTCCACTATCAGAGACAGAGTGAGGGGGGGGCATAGACCAGGGTAGTGTGCAGTAGGGCTGTAAAATCCAGGACCTGTCCAGATGACGGGCTGTGTTCACGTTCTCCTTTCTTGTACTGAATGTGTATTGTGTACTTGGGTGTACAGTTGTTTATCTCTCATATGTGTAATTCAAATTCACTATCGGGGGAGAATAAAGTTCTATTCCTCTTATGTCTGATTGACTGTTCTGGCCTTGTCAGCTGGACTCAGAGTCACTCACAGAGAGCACCTGCACCACTATGGACATCTACGAGAGAGAGGCTCTGATGGTCATCGACTACTCTGGCCTGGGAACTGAGCTGAAGGTAGACCTCATTAATCAATCATTAATCTACAGTATCCCTTCTCAGTCTCTTAGCTTTAAGAACTGATCACTATCATACAGTTAATGTACTGTATTCATCCCAGAGGACAGTTATGTATCTAACGTTATGCTGTCCAAACGTGTGTGTGTGTCTTTATGTCCAACAGGATCTTGCAGGGGAGGAGGTGGACCCCCAGGTAGAGCGTCTTAAGGAGACAGTGTCCTCTCTAGAGGGGGTCCTACAGCGCTCCACAGCCCCCAACCTTAAAGCCCTGGAGAAAATGAGGGAGGTCAAGGACAAATTCCAGGGGGTGGTGGACGGTACAAAGTGCAAAAACACACCTCAATACACCAACTGTATAGTGCAGACACACACCTCATTACACAAACGCTATCGCTTAACTTGTCTTGGTGAGTGTATTGTAGGAACCCATTGAGGGCCCTAAAAAGTTAAAACCCAGAGGAAACAGGTTTTAGTGACAAACTTTTAAGATGCTAGAGTGGCATATTTCAAATGCATTGCAGCATTTGTTCTCCCAATACCACGGCGGGACCTAACTTTTTAGTGCCTACAGATCTTTGAGTGACTTATACATTTTAAATAGCCAGTTAAAAAAAGAATTCCATATTCAGTGAGGTTCCATACATTTAAAAAAAACATGAGAGGGATAACACAATAAAGTTAATAACTTTTTTCTGTTGTGGTCCCTTAAAGTTCATGGTGCAATACATATCTGTGTGTGTGTGTATGGCTGAATGATGTTCATCTGATTGCCTCTGTCTTCCTCTGTGTGCTCCAGCGTTTGATGCCAGCACCAAGGCAGCCAGAAGGAGTAACCAGGAGTTTGAGCAGGTTAAAGCCAAACGCTTCAGACTCTTCAGTCAGTGCTTTGAACACGTCTCTGTCGTCATCGACCAGATCTACAAACAACTGTGCAGGAACACCAGCGCTCAGGTGTGAAGGCTTTACTCATACAAAAACACTTGTACACACACACACACACACACACACACACACACACACACACACACACACACACACACACACACACACACACACACACACACACACACCTGAAAGCAATCTTCATACTACTGTGTAATAGACACACTTATCAGGTTTGTGGTGTGTAGTATGTGTAGTGTTTGTAATGTGTGTGTGTGTGTAACAGGGTTTGCAAAAGGTGCTTGAGGTGCTTAAAGTACTTCCATTTGGTACTCTGAAATTCAAGTACTAGAGTACCTTGAAAATCTGACATTTTCTCAAGTAGGTACTTCAAAAGTACTTCAATTCAAATGAGAGGAGAACATGATCAAATACATTTCTAAAAAATATCAGAAAAATGTATTGGTCTTGCAAATTAATTTCCAGGTAGACTACCAAGTTTTATTTCTTCACGTGTTTCGCGCTGTGGTTGCCACTCATTCTACCCACACTGCCACTGAGCCAGGCAGTTACAGAACTGACTGATTAGGCACCGCCAAACGTCACATTGATAGCGAAGATGTCGGGCAAATGTAGATACAATCCTGCCTTTTGTGCTTATGGAACATTTCTGGGATCTTTTATTTATCACACCAACAATAAGAAGAGACTTGCTTTGGCCAAGAAACACAAGCAATGGACATTAGACCAGTGGAAATCTGTCCTTTTGTCTGATGAGTCCAAATTTGACATTTTTGCTTCCAACCGCGGGGTCTTTGTAAGACGCAGAGTAGGTGAACAGATGATCTCTGCATGTATGGTTCCCACCGTGAAGCATGGAGGAGGAGGTGTAAGGGTGCTTTGCTGGTGACACTGTCAGTGATTTATTTAGAATTCAAGGGACACTTAACCAGCATGGCTACCACAGCGTTCTGCAGCGATACGCCATCCCATCTGGTTTGCGCTGAGTGGGACTATCATTTGTTTTTCAAGAGGACAATAACCCAACACACCTCCAGGCTGTGTAAGGGCTATTTGACCAAGAAGGAGAGTGATGGAGTACTGCATCAGATGACCTGGCCTCCACAATCACCCGACCTCAACCCAACTGAGATGGTTTGGGATTAGTTGGACCGCAGAGTGAAGGAAAAGCAGCCAACAAGTACTCAGCATATGTGGGAACTCCTTCAAGACTGTTGAAAAAGCATTCCAGGTGAAGCTGGTTGAGAGACTGCCAACCGTGTGCAAAGCTGTCATCAAGCCAAAGGGTGGCCACTTTGAAGAATTTTAAATATATTTGTATATATTTAAAACCAACACTTTTTTGGTTACTACATGATTTCATAGTTTTGACGTCTTCACTATTATTCTACAATGTAGAAAATAATAAAAATACAGAAAAACCTTTGAATGAGTAAGTGTGTCCAAAATGTTGACTGGTACCGTAGTTTACCCACCTTTATTTACCACTACATCACTAAAACCAACCAATCCACACCGTGTAATGTGCATAAAATTTTGTTCAAGTTTGACGTTGTGAGCATGGGTGAATCGGCCCTGAAGCGCCACATGAAGGGGGAAAGACAAACACTGCTTCCTGCGCTGGCGCCACTTCTACATTATGGAGTTTTTTTGGCAATTGCCTCATTCACAGGGTGCCTGCGATATTCAAGCGGCAGCCGTGCTCCTGCCATTCTGGTGGCTGATCACATGCCGTTTTCCTCACTGGCAACTCGCCCTTCTCCCGACCGGTGACACTAAAGCTGCCAGTCGGAAGCAAGATGCTTTTTTGTAGCTATTAAGTAGTAGATTCCATAAATGGCCAATAAATACAGTCATTAAGTTGGAATTGTGTAGTAATGTGAATAGGACATGTGTTTACCAGTAGGCATGTCCCAAAACTCTGCTCATCACTACTCAAATTACAACACCATCATTACTGACTTACCACTCCTGTATGTAATAAATAAGTAGTGAAACACATATTATTGAGTGGAACTTCTAAGGTAGTGATGACTAGTAAGTTAGTTAGTTTTTTTCATGAGGTTGTGGCGATATACTGCCATCTGGTGGTGACTAGAAACAATTGCGTAATAGGAAGTATTACAAATTGATGGTCCTTGAAAATAAATGTTAGTGCTTGAAAAAGTCCTTCAAAGTCCTTGAATTTGACTTGCCACTGTCTGTACGAACCCTGGTGTAATGTACGGGTGTGTATATGCCTGAATGTGTGCTGCTCCCTCCAGGCCATTCTGAGTGCTGAGAACCCAGATGAGCCCTACCTGGATGGCATCAATTACAACTGTATTGCTCCTGGGAAACGCTTCATGGCCATGGACAACCTGTCTGGAGGAGAGAAGGCCATCGCTGCCCTGGCTCTGGTGTTCGCAATACACAGGTGAGAGAGAAAGAAGTTCATGGCTGTGGACAACCTGTCTGGAGGAGAGAAGGCCATCGCTGCTCTCGTGTTGGCTTTACACAGCAGACATGAGATTTGCCCATCAGTATACAGCACTGAACCACTGTCTGATGTTTGTGTTTTCTCAATCAGCTTCCGTCCAGCTCCGTTCTTTGTCCTGGATGAGGTTGATGCAGCCCTGGACAACACCAATATTGGCAAAGCAAGTTGACATTTTAATTGTGATTAAATATGGGCTGTAGCTACGAATATGGCAACATGGCTGACCTGTCTGTCTCTCTGTGGATGCAGGTGACCAGCTTTATCAGGGAGCAGTCGAGAGAGAGCCTCCAGGTCATCGTCATCTCTCTAAAGGAGGAGTTCTACTCTAGAGCTGACGCTCTGCTGGGGGTCTACCCTGAGGTACAGTACCAAAACACCTTTATTCTAGACCAACTTTCTCTCGCAGCCTGGTTCTGCTGCCTCTTTCTCAGTGCGTCTTTCCTCGTATCGTCTCTCCTTGCCTTCTTCCCAAAACACCAAAGAAGAACCTAGGTTGCTTTCCTCCAATGTGTCTTGAGAAGGAGGCAAGGATATCAGTCCCTGTGACTTAACTGTCTTTCTTTTTCTCTCAGTTTAACGAGTGCATGTTCAGCCGCATGCTGACGCTGGACCTAAGTCCCTATCCTCTGAACGAAGAGAACGGAACAGAGAGAGAGAAGGAGATGTAAAGTAGGAAAGAAAGAAAGAAAGAAAGAACAATCAAAGATATACTGTATTGGCCTGATGTGATAGACCCTGACAGCTGATTTCCTGTTTCTCTTGGGATAGTACTTAACCAATCTTCAATTGATTGCCAAAAGCATTCACCTAAAATGTTTGTTTATTAAAGTTAATATATTGCTTATTGTTACGTAGATTTTTATTCTAGAGGTTTGAGCATATTGTACTCCCTCTCAATACTTTTCTATCATTGTTTAGCTTGAAGCATTTTAACATACCAGGGTTTCACTGTTTACTGTTTTACTTAATATTTAATATAAATCGTTTCCTCTTTATATTGTCTTTGTGTTCTTTTGGACTGAATTATCTATTCATTATTACAACCCAAAATCCCTGTAATCACACATATCAAATGGCATTGTGCAATGTGAATAGTGGATAACAGGTGGCAGCAGTGTTGCAGCTTATGAGCTGTAACAAGGATTTTCAAATATACCATATTATTACAGGTCAATGAAGACATTGGATTACAACCATTTTTTTAAATGTAAAAACCAGCCTACTTTAAATATGCATTAGTGGTTTGGCTGAACCTTCACATGCCCCGACTGACTGCTGTTTTCAGCTGCATTTGGGTTTCCACTATATACCACATCCACAGTCAAAACTGGCTAAATGGTAATAATTCATGAAAACAAAAATTTGCTTTTTGGTCTTAATTTAGGTTTAGGCATAAGGTTAGCAGTGTGGTTAAGGTTAGGTTTAAAACAATTATGTATACAAACCCTGGATTGCTGATGCAATGTATAGGCCACTGAGAGTCTTTGAAGCCAATGTTCACCCATACTGGCAATCCCCAGTAGAAGCAGTCCTCCATAGGAATGTTCAAAGGACATAATTACTTGTATTTAAATGTTTTTTTGTTGTTGTAGTGGGGAAAGTAACATTAGTACTCTTTTTTTTAAATACTTGAAGGCGAATATATTGATATATTTTTTATTTGTATGTTTAGCTCACATAATAATTTTAAAAGTAGGCATTAAGGTGTCTAATAAATCAAACGTGTCAAAAAATAATCTAGACATGAATGAATACATTTCTATACCTTCCAAAATATTTTTTACAATGGAGGAGTAAGGTTGCTCACTTCCCTGGGCTCATAATTTGGACCGGCGATAAAGATGGCCGCAGGGATTCCCCAAGGGCATAAGGCGAGGGTAAATGGAGGAGGGTGTGTCTTTTATGAGTTTAAAACGTGTTTGGAATGCAGTCTCCCTTTAAAATGTGTATAAACCCAGGATGACTAACTGTAATTAAGCCACCGCGCAGCCATCTTGCTAACAAGCCCCTCAGTGAGTGTACAATTATGTTCAATCCGTGGCATGAAATGCCCCATAATTCATTTTGCGATGATTGTACATCCGCTAAGAAAAGTCAGACAAAGCTTAAAACCAACATTAATATGGAGAAGTCAACATACAAGTGTAAGTAAAAACAAATGTAAATAAGTTAGAAATTGAGTTACGAATGCACATGACGGCTCAAACACTTATCATAAAAGTAATTATGTTTTTGTTTGGTAAGCTTTTGGAAATGCTATCTTGCACATATAACTTTCCCTGACATCACACTTATACATTGCAATTTTTGGTTTACCTGATATATTCGGATGGCTAACATTCAATGTCTGCAGAGGCATTGTCTTTTAGCCAAGATATGAAATGCAATCGTAATTGACTAGCGCATATAAACACACACAACAGCTACCGGTGGTTCCACGATGACTGAAAACACAACCGTGGGATGAATGAGTGATACATTTCCGGGGCAAAAGCGGTCCATTTAAAATGTATTTATTCTTCCCTTGCCCCTTGCTCTGCAAGTGCCAACTTGTCAGACACCATGATACATCATCAGAAGTGTCCACTTAATTTGAGGGGAGAGGGTGTGACTTTTAAGTGTTTGCAATGCAGCCTTTATTGGCATGGGAAACATATATTTACATTGCCAAAGCAAGTGAAATAGATAATAAACAAAAGTGAAATGTTAACAAAATGTACAGTAAATATTCAACTCCAAAAGAAGTTCCATAATAATAAAGACATTTCAAATGCCATATTATGTCTATATACAGTGTTGTAATGATGTGCAAATTAAATTAAAGTACAAAAGGGAAAATAACTAAACATAATAGGTTGTATTTAAAATGGTGTTTGCTCTTCACTGGTTGCCCTTTTCTTGTGGCAACAGGTCACAAATCTTGCTGCTGTGGTATTTCACCCAATAGATATGGGAGTTTATCAAAATTTCATTTGTTTTCGAATTCTTTGTGGGTGTGTAATCTGAGGGAAATGTGTGTCTCTAAGGGTTGCAAAGGGTCGGAAACTTTCCAGTAAATTTTCCATGGGAAGTTAAGCCTGGGAATTTTGCTGAAATTCATCCAAAAAGCTAGCTTATAGGTCTTGTGGCCTATTTTGATTTAACTAATCCCCAATACAATGGAATTGCAACCCTCTGCATGCACAGTGCATTCTTCCATCACATGTACAGCTGTGATGTACAACACTGTCTGAGCCAAGGACTACCTGCTTTCTGGTAAGATTTGATTACAATACTGGGTGGGGTGAATATATGTTATATGCCGTACATGATTTTGTGTTAGCAAGGAAATAGTAGCTTACAGCCAAGTGTGTTTAAATCAGTTATAACTTCTTAACAATTACTGCTAATTAGTTTTTGCTACCATGTGGGTTTTAACTTGCTTGAGCCTGCTAACTGAAGAGTGTTAATTCACCTGTTTCCATACATGTTTCATTTTAAAACATTTATTTTACAAAGGAGTTGTTTAATCTAACTGCTTAACTATTTATCTGTACATGGAATTGTATTAGTTTTTTTTAAACTATTTTTTCCTAATCTTTACAGGAAAATGGGCACTATCTGATGGGCACTATCTGATGTGTGGAGACATTTCACTGCAGCTAAAATAGAAGGAAAAGCTGTGTATATTTGCAAATACTGGGCGAAATCATATGTGAAGAATGCAACAAAGATGCAGAATCATCTGGCCAAGTGCATAAAGTTCCCTCAGCGCTCACAACAAGCAACCTCTGATAAAAGTCCCTCTACTTCTGTTCAATGTGAAAATTATGAATCAGGCACCTTATCGATAGCAACAGCTCATGGTCCTCCTGGAATCTGAAGTTTTTTTGACTCAATGGAGGAACGTAGTCAGAGAAATGCTGATGAATGTCTTGTTCGAGCTGTGTATCCAACTGGTTCACCTCTGATGCTCACAGGCAATGTGTATTGGAAGAAATTTCTGAATGTTCTTTGCCCAGCATACACCCCTCCAACCAGACATGCTTTATCTACTCATTTGCTGGATGCAGAGTTCAACAGAGTTCAAGGGAAGGTCAAGCAAATCATAGAGAATGCTGACTGTATTGCAATCGTCTCTGATGAGTGGTCGAATATTCGTGGGCAAGGAATAATTAACTACGTCATCTCCACCGCTCAACCACTATTCTACAAGAGCACAGACACAAGGGACAACAGACACACCGGTCTCTACATTGCAGATGAGCTGAAGGCAGTCATCAATGACCTTGGAACACAGAAGGTATTTGCACTGGTGACAGACAATGCTGCGAACATGAAGGCTGCTTGGTCTAAAGTATAGGAGTCCTACCCTCACATCACACCATTGGCTGTGCTGCTCATGCATTGAATCATTTGCACCTCAAGGACATCATGGCACTGAAAACAATAGATACACTCTACAAGATAGTCAAATAAATGGTTAGGTATGTGAAGGGTCATCAAGTTATTGCAGCAAACTACCTCACCAAGCAAAGTGAGAAGAATAAGAGCACCACATTGAAGCTGCCCAGCAACACCCATTGGGGTGGTGTCATCATGTTTGACAGTCTCCTGGAGGGGAAGGAGTCCCTCCAAGAAATGGCCATATCACAGTCTGCTGATATGGACAGCCCCATCAAGAGGATCCTCCTGGATGATGTATTTTGGGAGAGAATGGTAAGCAGCCTGAAACTCCTGAAATCTATAGCAGTAGCCATTGCACGGATTGAGGGAGACAATGCCAAATAGCATTGTAGTTTGCTCAGTTTTTTTGTATATTGTAACTTTTCTTATGATTTGGTTGGGTCTAATTGTGTTGCTGTCCTGGGGCTCTGTGGGGTCTGTTTGTGTTTGTGAACAGAGCCCCAGGACCAGCTTGCTTAGGGGGCTCTTCTCCAGGGTCATTTCTCTGAAGGTAAGGATTTTGTTATGGAAGGTTTGAGAATCACTTCCTGTTAGGTGATTGTAGAATTTAACGTCTCTTTTCTGGATTTTGATAATTAGAGAGCATTTTGACTGGTTGCATCACTGCCGGCAACTACTCGGCCTCCGACCGCAAGGCACTACAGAGGGTAGTGCGTACGGCCCACTACATCACTGGGGCTAAGCTGCCTGCCATCCAGGACCTCTACACCAGGCGGTGTCAGAGAAAGGCCCTAAAATTGTCAAAGACCCCAGCCACCCCAGTCATAGGCTGTTCTCTCTGCTACCGCATGGCAAGCGGTACCAGAGCGCCAAGTCTAGGACCAAAACGCTTCTCAACAGCTTTTACCCCGAAGCCATAAGACTCCTGAACAGGTAATCAAATGGCTACCAGGACTATTTGCATTGTGTCCCGCTCTTTTACACTGCTGCTGCTCTCTGTTTATCATCTATGCATAGTCACTTTAACTTTACATTCATGTACATATTACCTCAATTAGCCCGACTAACTGGTGCCCCCGCACATTGGCTACCCGGACTATTTGCATTGTGTCCCACCACCCGACAACCCCCTCTTTTACGCTGCTGCGACTCTCTGTTTATCATTTATGCATAGTCACTTCAACTATACATTCATGTACATATTACCTCAATTAGCCAGACTAACCGGTGCCCCCGCACATTGACTCTATACTGGTACCACCTGTATATAGCCTCGCTACTGTTATTTTCCCAGTTTTTTTTTCTTTCTTTACTTATCTATTGTTTACCTAATACCTATTTTTTACTTAAAAATGTCACTGTTGGTTAGGGCTTGTAAGTAAGCATTTCACTGTTGTATTCGGCTCACGTGACAAATATACTTTGATTTGATTTGAGTTCTCTCAGACAGCCGTCCATCTCCAGCTTCTGCCCCCCGGGTCTTGTTGTGCTTCTAGATCCAACAGTGCAGCAGTATCTAACAGGTAATGTCTAACAATTCCACAACAAAACCTAATATCTGAAAAATTCCACAACAAAACCTAATACACACAATCTAGTAAAGGAATGGGATGAGAATATATAGGTATAAAATATATGGATGAGCAGTGACAGAGCAGCTAAGACGCAATAGATAGTAAAGAATAGATAGTGACGGATACAGTATATACATATGAGATGAGTAATGCGAGATATGTAAACATTCTTAATATTAAAGTGGCATTATTAAAGTGACTAGTGTTCCATTTATTAAAGTGGCCAATGATAGCAAGTCTGTAGGTAGGCAGCCGCCTCCTTGTGCTAGTGATGGCTGTTTAACAGTCTGATGGCCTTGAGATAGAAGCTGTTTTTCAATCTCTCTGTCCCAGCTTTGATGCACCTGTACTGACCTCGCCTTCTGGATGGAAGCGGGGTGAACAGGTAGTGGCTCGGGTGGTTATTGTCCTTGATGATCTTTTTTGCCTTCCTGTGACATCGGGTGTTGTAGGTGTCCTGGAGGGCAGGTAGCTTGCCCACGGTGATACGTTGTGCAGACCGCACCACCCTCTGGAGAGCCCTGCAGTTGTGGGCGGTGCAGTTGCCGTACCAGGCAGTGATACAGCCCGACAGGATGCTCTCAATTGTGCACCTGTAAAAGTTAGTGAGTGTTTTCGGTGACAAGCCAAATTTGTTCAGCCTCCTGAGGTTGAAGAGGCACTGTTGCACCTTCTTCACCACACTGTCTGTGCATGGACAATTTCAGTTTGTCGGTGAAATGTACACAGAGGAACTTAAAACTTTTCACCTTCTCCACTGCTGTCCCGTCGATGTGGATAGGGGGTGCTCCCTTTGCTGTTTCCTGAAGTCCACTATCATCTCTTTTGTTTTGCTGACATTGAGTGAGAAGTTATTTTCCTGACACCACACTCCGAGGGCCCTCACCTCCTCCCTGTAGGCTGTCTCGTCCTTGTTGGTAATCAAGCCTACCACTTTAGTGTCGTCTGCAAACTTGATGATCGAGTTGGAGGCGTGCATGGCCACGCACTCATGGGTGAACAGGGAGTACAGGAGAGGGCTGAGAACGCACCCTTGTGTGGCGATTGTATCATCTGTTGACCTATTGGGGCAGTAAGCAAATTGAAGTGGGTCTAGGGTGACAGGTAGGGTAGAGGTGATATGATCCTTGACTAGTCTCTCAAAGCACTTCATGATGACAGAAGCTAGTCATTCAGTTCAGTTACCTTAGCTTTCTTGGGAACAGGAACAATGGTGGCCATCTTGACACACCAGCCAGCTGCTCTGAGCATGCTCTGAGGATGCGGCTAGGGATGCCGTCTGGGCCAGCAGCCCTGCGAGGGTTAACACATTTAAACGTTTTACTCAATTCGGCCACAGAGAAAAAGAGCACACAGTCTTTGGTAGCGGGCCGTGTTGGTGGCACTGTAGTGTCCTCAAAGCACGCAAAGAAGTTTAATTTGTCTGGGAGCAAGACGTCGATGTCTGCGACGGGGCTGATTTTCCTTTTGTAATCTGTGATTATCTGTAGACCCTGTCACATATGTCTCGTGTTTGAGCCGTTGAATTGCGACTCCACTTTGCGACTCCACCACGCCGGAGGCCCTGGACTGCGGATCATCGCCGGAGTCCCTGGACCGCGGATCATCGCCGGAGGCCCCGGACCATAGACCCTCGCTGGAGACCCCTTGCCGGGGATCGTCGCTGGAGACACCGGACTGGGGATCGTCGCTGGAGGCCCCGGACTGGGGATCGTCGCTGGAGGCCCCCGAACTGGGGATCGTCGCTGGAGGCCCCGGACTGGGGATCGTCGCTGGAGGCCCCGGACTGGGGATCGTCGCTGGAGGCCCCGACTGGGGATCGTCGCTGGAGGCCCCGGACTGGGGATCGTCGCTGGAGGACCCGGACTGGGGATCGTCGCTGAGCGGCCCCGGACTGGGGATTGTAGCTGGAGCCCCGGACTGGGGATCGTCGCTGGAGGCCCCGGACTGGGATCGTCGCTGGAGGCCCCGGACTTGGGATCGTCGCTGGAGGCCCCGGACTGGGGATCGCCGCTGGAGGTTCCGGAACTGTGGCCCGTCGTTGGAGCGTCTTCCGGAACTGTGGCCCGTCGTTGGAGGTTCCGGAAACTGTGGCCCGTCGTTGGAGGTTCCGGAACTGTGGCCCGTCGTTGGAAGTTCCGGAACTGTGGCCCGTCGTTGGAGGTTCCGGAACTGTGGCCCGTCGTTGGAGGTTCCGGAACTGTGGCCCGTCGTTGGAGGTTCCGGACTGTGAAACGTCGTTGGAGGTTCCGGACTGTGAAACGTCGCCGGAAGCGCTGGACTGGGTACTGTTGCCGGAAGCTCTGGACTGGGTACTGTCGCCGGAAGCTCTGAACTGGGTACTGTCGCCGGAAGCTCTGGTCTATGGAAGCGCACTGGAGGCCTGGTGCGTGGTGCCGGAACTGGTTGTACCGGGCTGAGGATACGCACCTCAGGGCGAGTGCAGGGAAGAGGCACAGGCCGTACTGGATTGTGGAAGCGTACTGGAGGCCTGATGCATGGTGCCGGAACTGGTGGTACCGGGCTGAGGACACACACCTCAAGGCGAGTGCGAGAAGCAGGACCAGGACGTACTGGACTCTGGAGGCGCACTGGAGTCCTGGTGCGTGGTGCCGGCACTGGTGGTACCGGGCTGAGGACACGCACCTCAGGGCGAGTGCTGGGAAGAGGCACAGGATACACTGGGCCGTGGAGACGCATTGGAGATCTGGAACGTAGAGCTGGCTCAATGCGTCCTGGCTAGATGCCCATTCTAGCCCGGCAAATGCGAGGAGCTGTAATAGAGCGCACCGGGCTATGAATGGGAACTGGAGACACCGTGCGCATTTCTGCAAAATACGGTGCCTGACCAGTCACACGCTCCCCAYGGTAAGCACGAGGAGTTGGCTCATGTCTCCAACCTGACTCAGCCAATCTCCTCGTGTGCCCGCCCCAAAAGAATTATTGGGGCTGCCTCTCCGGCTTCCGTGCTAAACGTGTCCCCTCATATCGTCGCCTTTCATCCCGTGCTATCTCCACCTGCCTCCATGGTAGGCGATCCTCTCCTGACAATATTTCCTCCCACGTCCAGGATCCTTTACCGTCCAAAATCTCGTCCCAGGTCCATGCTGTCTGCTCCTCCTGAACACGCTGCTTGGTCCTTTTATGGTGGGTTCTTCTGTCACGGCCGTCAAAAGGAGGAGACCAAGGCGCAGCGTGGTATGTGCTGTGTGTCACGGCCGTCAAAAGGAGGAGACCAAGGCGCAGCGTGGTATGCGTACATTCTTCTTTATTAAAAGAAAGAACACTGAACAAAACAAACAAAATAACAAAACGAACCGTGAAGCTATACAAAATGAGTGCTGACAGGCAACTACACATAGACAAGAACCCACAAATACCCAAGGGAAAATGGCTACCTAAATATGGTCCCCAATCAGAGACAACGATAAACAGCGGCCTCTGATTCGGAACCATATCAGGCCACCATAGACTTATATATATATATACCTAGACCTACAAAACCCCATGATATACAAAAACCCTAGACAGGACAAAACTAGCATACCCACCCTAGTCACAGCCTGACCTAACCAAAATAATAAAGAAAACATAGATAACTAAGGGCGTGACACTTGTATGCATCGCGGAAATTAGAGTAGCAGGGGTCGAGTGTGTTACTCGCTCGTGTACTGCAATCAATATACTGATAGAATTTAGGTAGCCTTGTTCTCAGATTAGCTTTGTTAAAATCCCCAGCCACAATAAATGCAGCCTCAGGATATATGGTTTCCAGTTTGCAGTGAAGTTCCTTGATGGCCGTCTTGGTATCCGCTTGCGGGGGGATATACATGGCCGTGACAATAACCGAGGTATCTCCAGCTTGTCTGGGGAGGGAGGCCTACATCTGATGTGGGTAGTACTATCCATGCCCATTGATTTGCTGCGGACCCATAAAACGGACGGAAGAGGTCTAGGTTCTGGGCACGGATCACTGAATATCAACTTGATGAAATTCAAAGGAGCACTCAAATCACCCAAGCACATTTGGTGTATGTGCATGGCTGAGGGGCCAATGGTGCGAAGCTACCATCTGTGGGATTATGACTGAATGCCTCTCAGTCAGAATCCCCCTAAACGTAACGATACCGTAGCACCACGGATCTTCGGTTGGCCCGAGATAGCCTGCCTCTTTTGGCAGATGAGTAGAGCCGTTCGTGACGGGGTTGGGGTGCACCTGGATGAGTTGCCGCCCCTGTCCTGATGCGCACTGTATTTTGTGGGGAACCTGGTGCTAAATCACTCGTAGACGACCAGATTCTGGGTCAGGGTTTCGTACGTAGCAGAGCAGCTCACTCGTTGCAATCTATTGAAAGTCAGCCCTCGATCCAAGCTTTTGTTGGGGACGGAAGGCGTCTTCCTCTTCCTCCACCAGGTAGGGGGCTAGTTGGTGGTCGCCCATCCGCCGGGTATCGTCCTCTGGTGGGACTGTGAGTCAGGTTGGGATTCGCTGTGGAAGTCAAAGGGTCACCAGGTACAAGAGGAGGCCTCTATCAAGGTGGGGGAAACTCAGAGTCCGAGCAGGGGGTCCGAACACGGGGGCCATGGAGGTTGGAGTGGGGACTTAGTCTCTGAGTGGAAAAAAGCGGGCGGGTCACCAGGTGCACAGAGCCTGTTTCGGGTTACCAGGTGCACCGAGCATGTTTCGGGTTACCAGGTGCACCGAGCCTGTTTTGAGTTACCAGATGCACGTTGTTCCTGACAGCGGGAATATAGACGTCTTAGTGTTTGGGGAGGGTTGCTTAAGTGTGGGTACCCCAGGTTCGCCTGGTGGGCAAGGTTATGGAGATGGCTGAGCTCCTGCCGAGACGCAATGATGCCCAGTGAGAGGGGTGTTGACCGGGTAGGGAGAGTAGGTGTGGAGGCCTGGAGGTCTGTAGTTCCAGGGAGTAAGCTATACACTCTCAAGCCCAGGGAGAGGGCGAGCAGGGAGTGTAGGCATGGAGGCCTGGAGTCAGAGGTCTCCAGGTCAATGGGGGGCTGTCTAGAGGTCAGGAAGGCCCCAGGGAGAAGGCCCAAGTGAATAGGTGTGTGAGTGACACTGTCCTTCAGGGGAGCAGAGCAGGCAATTAATGTAAAATCGTGTGAGATGAAAATGGACAAACAAAAGGGTGTGCCATGTATAAGGCTCGTCAATGGATATTCTGAAAGTAGTTTGAGGGTTGTAGGTCACATGACCAGGGAACTATTGAAATTAAAACCGCGTGAGATGAAGATGGACAAACTAAAGGGTGTGCAATATAGAAGGGTACTCGGTGGACATTCTGAACCTTTTCAGAGGTCATTAGGTCACATGGCCAAGGAACTATTGAAATTAGAAAGTTAGAAAAATTAATGTAAAAATGTGTGAGATGAAAATTGACAAACTTAAAGTGTGTGCAATGTGTAGGCCCACTGAGTGTACATTCTGAACCTTGTTTGAGTCAAGTAGGTCACATGTCCAAGGAGCTATTGAAATTAGAAAGTTTACAAAATTCATCTAAAAACGTGTGAGATGAAATGGACAAACCAAGGGTTGTGCAATATAGAAGGGTAGCCAGTGGACATTCTGAACCTTGTTTGAGTCCAGTAGGTCACATGACCAAGGAGCTATTGGAATTAGAAACATTGAAAAACATTGAAAATGTATGTAAAATCGTGTGAGATTAAAATGGCCAAACAAAAGGTTGTGCTACATATAAGGCTCCTCAGTGGATATTCTGACAGCAGTTTGAGGGTTGTAGGTCGTAAGACTAAGGAGCTATTGAAATTTGAATCTTTTAAAAATGATCGTAAAATCTCATGAGATGCAAATGGACAAACAAAAGGGTGTGCAATGTGTAGGCCCACTGAGTGTACATTATTGAACGTTTTTGAGGTGTGTGGGTCACATGACCAAGGTGCTATTGAATTTCAGAAATTAAAACAAATAATTTAAAATAGTGTGTGCAAAGTGTGTCTATGCCATCGGGTTAGCTAGAACCAGTTTTGAAAGTTTTAGGAGTAATGGTTAAAGAGCTATTGAATGGTGAAAAATTTGATTGTCACTATGTTGACGGTCCCTAACTGCTGTTGGTGGATGTAAGGAAAACTACAGGTGAATATCCGTCGAATATCCAACCTGAATCTGTCTTTACCTCGGTAATGTCAATGACAATGTGCCTTGATATGTACAGGAAGTTGGTTTGCAAGTATGTAAATACTTGATACAATGTTTTAAACGCTCTAAAAAGCCTTGTGCGCTTCCTTGCACACTCACCTTTCCACATGTGAAATGCAATGACCTGCTGAACCTCTCAACAACATTGGGATATTATTAATTTACTTTAATACAATGAAAATTATGTATGTATACCATGTAATTATATATCATGAAACATTGTGCTTGAATACATTCATTTTTCAGTGTAAACCCCCTTGGACTTACATGCTTACATATTTACTGCCAGGTTAAATAGGGGTCAAATTCCATCAGTAAACTCAAAGTCATCATAGGAAATAATGGATGATAATCTCCTTAATTATGCATTGAATCAAAAATGTACTTCACCCAAACTAAGCTTTTTACCGGTCCTTCTGTGTCTTAGTCTCCTCCAGCTAAAGTAGGAGAGGCAGTAAAGGCTGCCATCTGCTGGCTACAGACTCATTGACGGGGCTTTCCTCTACCAGAATGAGGCTGAGGTGGGAAAGGGCATCCAGGCTATGATCCAGGAGGGTACTGTAAAGAGAGAGGAGCTGTTCGTCATCAGCAAGGTGCTGCCTCAAATGTCACACTCATTCATAGCATACCGTGTGTGTGAGAATTGATGGAAGTGATTGTCAAATTGTGAATACTGTTATTCCATAGAATCTTTCAGGTGATGTGTAGTAGCCTACTTGAGAGTGTTTCCCAGGCTATGTCACCGAATGGCAACCTATTCCCTATAACCCATAGTGCACTACTGTCTGATCTGGCCAGAAGAAGTGGCTTATATAGGGGGCCTGGGCCATTGTGGATGCAGCCCCAATCAATCCAGATTGCCATTCCTGTGCTTCTCTCTCCACCAGCTGTGGTGTACCTTCCAAAAGAAGTCTCTGGTGAGAGCAGCCTGTCAGAATACCCTGAGTAACCTTAAGCTGGACTATCTAGACCTCTCCCTCACCCACGAAAACCAATGGGAATGAAGGTAAACTCTCCCTATTGTCTTGACATGCATACTGTTTCAACATGTATTTGAAATATCCTCACCACTTGTCTCTTGTAAAATTTGGTAATATACACTTGAACTGAATAAATTATTATTATTATTTTTGTTCTGATGAAATGCTTGTATTTAAAGCTTATAGTGCATGGCTTGCCTTTACAAATGCATTTTGCTCACACTTATTTCATTTTTATTTAATTTCTTCAGCCCTTTTTGTCATGCATAATTTAGAAAAACATTTTCACACTTTGATGAAATGTTGGGGGCGTGATATGCACTGATCATCACTCAATCATTACTTGTTTTGTTGTAGATTAGGGATGAGCTCGTGGACAGCGAGGGATTCACTGTTGCCGTGGAAACCAGATTCCTGCATACCTGGGAGGTGAGAATGACAGGAAGTTAAATTAAGACGATTTCTGGGTAATTTTTTGCATCATCACTCACACCCTTTTCCATTTGGGTGTTCTGTCTGTTCAGCGCCTCTCAGGGCATGGAAGAGCTTGTGGATGCAGGGTTGGTAAAAGCCATTGGAATCTCCAATTTCAACAGGCATTACATTTACATTTAAGTCATTTAGCTGACGCTCTTATCCAGAGCGACTTACAAATTGGAAAGTTCATACATATTCATCCTGGTCCCCCCGTGGGGAATGAACCCACAACCCTGGCGTTGCAAGCGCCATGCTCTACCAACTGAGCCACACGGGACCGAATCAAACCGAATCCATTCTGAACAAGCCCGGCCTCAAGAACAAGAGGGCTCTTTGCCCTCTCTCCCAGCCTAAAATGGCACTTTGCATTTGTGATCTTTAGAGCATAACAGGTATTCAGAGTTAATCACAGTGTCATTGAGTACGTTTACATGCACAGCAATAATTCAATATTAAACTGATTATGGCAGTATGCAGATTATGCAAAAGTAATGTAAACACTGCCGCTTATCTTAATTGGCAGAAAGGTCAAAATCGAAGTAAGCATACGCCGATTAAAACACCTGGTTTTCTGAGCAACCTTTAGAGTTACTAGGACATGTAAACACCTTCATCAGCGTTCCAGCTGTGTATTTGATCTACGCGTGTGCTAGCACCAACCCCGAGCGAGCCTCCCTCTTTAGCACGAGTGAAGTGAGGGTTCGGAACAACTGAATGTATGCACCTTAGAATTAGTTTTCACATACAAACTTAGAATCCAATATTCTTCCCAAAAATAACAGGGTTGCTGTGGTAGAACAATTTCTTTTGATTGGCGATTTTCTGCATTTATCAGAGTAGCCTAATTTTCAGATGTTTCAGGATTATTAGGGAAATATGTCTTCTTGCAAAGAATGTAAACTTTTCAATCCATCTATTATATTAATCTGATTATCCACAATAATCACATTAGTGTGTGCATATAACCATACTATAACTTATGTAGTAGGCTGCCTCCCGAGTGGCGCAGCGTCACTACAGACCCGGGTTCGATCCCTGGCTGTGTCGCCTGGAATCGAGAGACCCATGAGGCAGCGCACAATTGGCCCAGCATCGTCCAGGTTAGGGGAGGGTTTGGCCGGCCGGGATGTCCTTGTCCCATCGTGCTCTAGCGACTCCTTGTGGCGGGCACATGCACGCTGACTTAGGTGGCCAGCTGTACAGTGTTTCCTCCGACACATTGGTGCAGCTGGCTTCCGGCTTAAGCGAGCAGTGTCTCAAGAAGCAGTGCGGCTTGGCAGGGTCGTGTTTCGTAGGACGCATGGCTCTCGACCTTCGCCTCTCCCGAGTCAATATGGGACTTACAGCAATGGGACAAGACTGTAACTACCAATTAGATATCATCAAATTGGAGAGAAAAAGGGATAAAAGGTAAAAATAAAATAAAACAAATATACATATGTACTGTAGTAGGCTACGGGTGACATTTTCCACTCGCAAACACACCTGTGCTGTGAACAAACCACGGTAACATTTCTAATAGATGGGTGAAATTATCATATTTATTTTATTTAACTCTGTGGTTGAGTGTTTCTTATGACATCATTGGGTGTCCCTGTGTCACGTGTCCTCCCTCTACGGCCTCTAGGTCACCAGGCTGATCGTTATGGCGCACACCTGTCACCATCGTTACGCGCATCAGCACATTATTACACTCAACTGGACTCCATCACCTCCTTGATTACCTGCCCTATATATTTCACTCACTTTGGTTCCTTCCTGAGGTGTCATTGTTTCTGATTCAGTTTCATGTCTGTGCGCTGTTGTTTCGTTTTTTGATTAAATCACTCACTCCCTGAACTTGCTTCCCGACTCTCAGCGCACAACGTTACAGAATGACGCCCAGCCAAAGGGATGCATCAGGGAGTGTTTGTTGTTTTTGTTTTGGAGGTAATGTCGGGTCCAGGTGTCAGAATCGGAGCTACCTGGTGTGTCGGATTCCCATGCCTTGGCAGGATCGACGGGTTCCCCTGCCTCAGCGGGATCGTAGGCTCCCATGCGTCAGCTGGCTCGACAGGCTGCCATGCCTCAGCAGGTTCGATAGGCTCCCATCCCTCAGCTGGCTCGATAGGCTCCCATGCCTCAGCTGGGTGAACAGGTTCCCGGTTCGAGGCAACCGGGAGGTCTCAGCTGGCTCTTAGGCTTCAGCCGGTTCATCAGGTTTCTGCACCTCAGTCCGCTCCTGTACCGTGGGATCGTCCCTGTCCCCGCACCGGGGAGGGGGTACTATCACATATGCTCTCTTTCCGGCGCTCTAGGTCGCCATGCTCCCGCTCATCAGCTGGATCGACAGGTTTCCGCGCCTTTGCAGAGGTGACCGGTCCGCTCCTGATCCCCGGGATCGTCATCTTGGTCGGCGTCCTGCGGTCGGAGCCGCGCGTCAGGGAGGGGGTACTGTCACGTGTGCTCCCTCTCCGGCATCTAGGTCACCAGGCTGCTCGTTATGGTGCACACCTGTCACCAGCGTTACGCGCATCAGCGCATTATGACACTCACCTGGACTCCATCACCTCCTTGATTACCTGCCCTATATATGTCACTCCCTTTGATTCCTTCCTGAGGCGTCATTGTTTGAGTTTCATGTCTGCATTGTTTGTGTTTTGTATTATGTTTCATTTTTTGATTACATCACTCACTCCCTGAACTTGCTTCCCGACTCTCAGTGCACATCGTTACACCCTGTCTGCTCTGACCAGATTGAGTGCCACCCATATCTGTCCCAGCAGAAGCTGATCAACTATTGTCACTCCCAAGGCATCACTGTCACAGCATACAGCCCCCTGGGGTTACCTACCAGGCCATGGTAAACAACACACTGATAGACACAGTACAGACACATGGAGGGAAATGTCGCACACACACACACACACACATTATTCGTAAGTTTCTACGGTAACTGTCTGATCTGATGTTCTTGTATTAGGATCAAACCAGACAAACCCTGTTTATTTCAAGACCCAAACATCAAGGACATAGCTAACCTCCAGGTACATTAGAATGATTGGGCGAGTTCGTTTTGCATTGCCTGGTGCCCGGTTGGGTGGAGTTTGCGCATTTAAGACCATTCCATTAGTCCTGAAGTGGTTTTCATTCCAGGTGTTTGACTTTGAACTGAGCAAAGAGGACATAAGGACCATTTTATCACTGAACAGGAACTACAGACTTTCCTCTGCTCTCATACGTAATTATAGTGCCAATCACCCCTGTCAAACGTGATCATACATCCGTTTTTAAAGCCTCAACTGATCCTTGGTCCCTGTGTGTGACTGTCCTCCGCTGTTTGTTTCCCATAGGGGGCTGAAGCACAAAGACTACCCCTTCAGTGCTGAATTTGAAGAGGCAGGTATACCCGCCATTGAAGTCTCCAGCTTCACTCCATTACAGATCACATTCTACCTCATCTTAATATGGATGGAGGGCCCTCCCCTGTGCTGTCAATCATATTGAATTATTTATATTCATTATAATCACAAGAACAATATCTAGTACATAAATTGTATGCATAACATGTTGCAGAAAACATTTATATAGCCTGGCCTATAATTTAAGATTCTCAAAGATTGTTGTTATTGTCACTGTTGTTCTCATTTCATTGTCTCATAGCAAATTTAACACTAAATATTTAATGAACATAGATTAGTATTTGTGAGAATCAAACAGAAACATTCTCACTCAGTAAATCTACTGAGTTGCTTATTGTGGTCGGTCTTCCATCTGAAACCGTTGCTGAGCCATAAGATGGACCGCAAAATGATCACGCTGAACACGTTCCAGTGTTCCAATGTACCAATATAGCGTCTCTTCCCCTTCAGGAGGCTGAAAAGATTTGGCATGGGCCCTCGGATCTTCAAAAAGTTCTACAGCTGCACCATCGAGTATCTTGACTGGCTGCAACACAGCTTGGTATGGAAAATGCATCGCCCTTGACCACCCTTGCGGACAGCTCAGTACATCACTGGGGCCAATCTCCCTGCCATCCAGGACCTCTATATCAGGCGGTGTCAGAGGAAGGGCTGAAAAATTGCCAGACTCCAGCCACCCAAGCCATAGACTGTTCACTCTGCTACTGTCCGGCAAACGGTACCGGAGCATCAGCTCTCGGACCACCAGGATCCGAGTCAGCTTCCACCCCCAAGCCATTACACTGCTAAATAGTAAATTAATGGTACCCAAACTATCTTGCACTGACCCTACGCACACTCACTAGACAGCGGCTGGTGGCACTTCATTTGGGAGGACAGGCTCATAGTAATGGCACTCCATTCCAGACATTATTATTAGCTGTCCACCCCTCAGCGGCCTCCTGTGATATACACACTCACACTACATTGACACTCCCACTAAAAACCCACATACATTTACATACACAACATGCAGTGCATTCGGCAAGTATTTAGACCCCTTGATTTTTTTCCACATTTTGTTACGTTACAGCCTTGATTAAATAATTTTTTCCCGTCTTCAATTTTTTTCAAATGTATTAAAAACTGAAATATCACATTTACATAAGTATTCAGACCCTTTACTCAGTACTTTGTTGAAGCACCTTTGGTAGCAATTACAGTCTTGAGTCTTCTTGGGTATGACACTACAAGCTTGGCACACCTGTATTTGGGAAGTTTCTCCCATTCTTCTCTGCAGATCCTCTCAAGTTCTGTCAGGTTGGATGGGGAGCGTCGCTGCACAGCTATTTTCAGGTCTCTCCAGAGATGTTCGATCGGGTTCATTCAAGTCAAAATGTATAATCTTGGTAAAATCGTGTTTGATCGGGTTCATTCAGGCCAAAGAGTTCAATCTTGGTTTTATCAGACCAGAGAATATTGTTTCTCATGGTCTGAGAGTCCTTTAGGTGCCTTTTGGCAAACTCCAAGAGGGTTGTCATTTGGCTTCCGTCTGGCCACTCTACCATAAAGGTCTGATTGGTGGATTGCTGCAGAGATGGTTGTCCTTCTGGAAAGTTCTCCCATCTCCACAGAGGAACTCTGTCAGAGTGAACATTGGGTTCTTGGTCACCTCCCTGACCAAGGCCGTCCTCCCCCGGTTGCTCAGTTTGGCCGGGCAGCCAGCTCTAGGAAGAGTCTTAATGGTTCCAAGCTTCTTTCATTTAAGAATCATGGAGGCCACTGTGTTCTTGGGGACCTTCAATACTGCAGACATTTGTTGGTACCCTTCCCCGGATCTGTGCCTCGACACAATCCTGTCTCAGAGCTCTACGGACAATTCCATCAACTTCATGGCTTGGTTTTTATTCTGACATGCACTGTCAACTGTGGGACCTTTATATAGATAGGTGTGTGCCTTTCCAAATCATGTCCAATCAATTGAATTTACCACAGGTGGAATCCAATCAAGTTGTAGAAACATCTCAAGAGTGATCAATGGAAACCGGATGCACCTGAGCTCAATTTAGATTCTCATAGCAAGGGGTCTGAATACTTATGTAAATAAGGTATTTCTGTTTTTTATATATATATATATATATTTTCCAACATTTCTAAAAACCTGTTTTCGCTTTGTCATTATGGGGTATTGTGTGTAGATTGATGAAACTAACTGCAGCTCTTTGTTAAGTGTTGCAATAATTTCAGTCAGATATACTTGGATGTGTAGTGTCGGCATTTGTTGCTAATCTTGCCAATGAAAAAAATCATTAAAGTAGTTGGCAATATCAGTGGGTTTTGTGATGAATGAGCCATCGTATTCAATGAATGATGGAGCTGAGTTTGCTTCCCCCCCCCCCCCCAACATTTCATTGAAGGTGCTCCAAAGCTTTTTACTATCATTCTTCGTCATTTATCTAGGTTTCATAGTGTAGTTTCTTCTTCTTTTTATTCAGTTAGTCACAGGATTTCTCCATTTGCAGTACGTTTGCCAATTGGTTGTGCAGCCAGACTTATTTGCCATTCCTTTTGCCTCATCCCTCTCAACCATACAATTTTAAAATTCCTCATCAATCCACAGGGATTTAGCAGTTTTTACAGTCATTTTCTTAATGGCTTATTAGCAACTTGAATTAGCAATTTTATAAATGTGTCACAGGCAACATCTGTTTGCTCCTCATTACACATCACGGACCAACAAATATTCTTTACATCAACAACATAGGAATCACTACAAAACGTATTGTGTGACCTCTTATACACTATATTAGGTCCATCCTTTGGAACTTTGGTTTTCCTAGATATGGCTACTATATTGTGATCACTACATTCGATGGATCTGGATACTGCTTTCAAGCACATTTCTGCAGCATTAGTAAAGATGTGATTAATACATGTTGATGATTTCATTAATGTGCTGTTTATAACTACCCTGGTAGGTTGACTGATAAGCTGAACCAGGTTGCAGGCACTGGTTAAAATGTGAAGCTTTTTCTTGAGTGGGCAGCTTGATGAAAGCCAGTTAATATTTAAATCACCCAAAACAAATACCTCTGTTTATATCACATATCACATCACATCAAGCATTTCACACATGTTATCCAGATACTGACTGTTAGCACTTGGTGGTCTATAGCAGCTTCCCACAAGAATGTACCTGTTCAATGTAAAGGAAGGAAAAGATGTGCTAAGTGTGGAGGGGAACATGATTATGGTGAATGTGGGAGCAATGAGAAGGGTAAGTGTTGTAATTGTTGGGGGGGGCATAGTGCAGAATTTGGTGGGTGCCAGGTGCAGAGAGAGGCTAGAGAGGCTCAAAGGTATAGAATTAGTAATGATGTATCGTATGCAGAGGCGGTAAAACAGATTGGTGGGATTACAGTGTGGAATGATGGAGCTTCCATGGCTGCTCCTGTACTAAGTGGACCTAATGTCGGCGCTTGTGTTTCTGCTGGTCCTGGCATGGTTTGGAGGCCTGTTCAGAAATCTTGTGCTCATGAATAGGTGGTGTCAAAGGACACTTTGATAATGAATAAAGTTGACTTAATAGCTTTTATGAGGTTATCAATACGACTTGGGTTGTGGAAAGCAGAAACGGCAGGTTGAAGGTTATTGTGGAGACGGCAAAAGTGATATTAGTGGTCAGTTACTGTTGAAATGGTTGTTGACATGCTGAACAATCCTAAGGGTGGAGTGTTTCAGCATGATATAGATCAAGTTTAATGGCGTTGGGGAGGGGGTTTGGGGGAGGGGAGGGTGTGGTATAAGTTAGTGGGGATTTATTTGTTATTTTATTTTCATGGTAGTACAGAATTGGGCAGATCATGATTGATCGTACATTCCAGCACAGTAGATGGCAGCATGCACTTAAACGATTGTTTGCTGACCGCCATGATAGCATAGAAGAAGAAGAGGAAGAGAGGTGGTTGTGTGTTTACGGAAGTAGCTAGCGTTCGATATCTTTCAGCTTGTTAACATATTTACTTAAATTAAATATAGTTTGCTACATCATGAAACAATCATGATGGTAAAAATATAATATAAATCAAAACAGACGTGGTCTAACAGAACAAGATAAATACAACGAAGGTAAGAGATGTGCTAAGCTAGCTAACAGCAACTTAGCTAACGTGGCTTGTTTATCAGTCGAATGTCTGCGTGGTACAGCTAACGTTCGCTTGAAAACTAACTTATCTATGTTTGGATGTAGGTCTCCTGAGGTGGTGAATTGAAGCCATAACATAACTGACACCATGGGGGCCGAGCATAGTGGTGATTCTGAACACAAACACTCTGACTACAGTTCCTCGGGTAAGAAGGGAGGACCGGCAGGTTGTCTGCAGTGGTGGGAAAAGTACCCAATTGTCATACTTGAGTAAAAGTAAAGATAGCTTAATAGAAAATGAAGTCACCCAGTAAAATACTACCTGAGTAAAAGTTTTTAAATATTTGACTTTAAATATACTTAAGAATCAAAAGTAAATGTAATTGCTAAAAAAAACGACTTAAGTAGTAACGTTACTTTAAGTATTTTTACTTGAGTACTTTACACCACTGGTTGTCTGTGTGTGCGTCCCAGTAATGTTATTTCTCCTGAAGTGTACACGTTCCCTACTTTCCACAACTCAAAACCATATTCCTTATACCAGTAATTTCCTTTCAAGTCAGTGAAAGGAGGTGAACAAGTGCATACTTTGGGAGGAAGGAGACGTAGCCGTTGACGCACAAAGTTCTAATGCTATATTATTCCCTCAACTCTGGCACATAGAATACTCCAATGTGTACTTGTCATTTTTTCCCTCTAAGATGAGTGCATGCAGAAATATCAGCCCACTGAGAGAAGCACAAGATTGAACTTCACTCAACTTTCTAGAGTTTTCCCTGTTAACACTGTCAATGTTTCCTTTTATTTTGGGAATTGTGATCGAATCAACCCAATATTAGCCACTTTCAATGCAACATACTGAAAGAAAACGAACTATGCAAGATATTTTGTTGTAGGCAGAACACATCAGAGAAGGATTCTATTGTGCCCACAACTCAGCCTGTACTCTACACAGACCGGTGTGGCATAACCAATCAGAGCTGCACTAGGCCTATATGCAAATAGACCATTACAATATATGGATCTGTGCCATTCACTTTGAACTGGATTGTGTTTACAGCTGTGGTTGTGAGTAGGGCTGTGGTGGTCACAATTTCATCAGCTGGTGATTGTCAAGCAAATAACTGTCATTCTCACGGTAATTGACCGTTAATTTACATAAACACATTTAGCCTCTACTGGCTTCCACACACAGCATACAAGCCATTTTAAAAAGTCGAATAAATCTATTGTAATATAGTCTATACCGTCACAATAAATCCATTATTTATTTTAGACAGGTCTAAAGAAGCACGGAAGAAAAGAATAGCATATTCTGAGTTGTCCTTATGTTAGGTCCTGATGCCCAAGTGGATGTGGGCAACACTAGTTCATTTAGCAGAAAATATTTGCTTATAATTCTGTGGCATTATTTTATAGTATGAATAATACAATTGAACAATGCTGGATAAAATATAAATATTTTCTCCAACCGATTTTAGTGTGCACATGCGGCTATTCTGTGTTAAGCGGTTAACAAAGAAATAGCCTCTTCTATATGCTTAATTTAGAGTTATTAATTTCACTTTAGTTTTTCTACAAATGTTGGGCTATATGTTTTGATTTAATACATTGTAAGGTTGCATGATGCGATTAATGATGAGCATGAGCTCTGCTTTGTTTTTCTGCGCAAGATGTACACACTTCAATAGTCTCTCATTCACAATTTGACAAGTACTTGATAATGGCTCGAATTTCACAGCGGCATCCCCTTTGTGGCTGTAATGCACCCTAAAAAATCCATGCTTTTTGTGGCCCTGAGTGCTGCGTTGTGCCCGAAGCTTCTCTCACTCACATGACTCTCCGTCACCTGATCAGGTCTTTCTCACAGGCTACAAGTGAAGACCGACACATCAGGGACGCAACTGCGCTCGTCCTTATCCAATTCCGAGGCGCATATTGAAGCCCGCCTGTCCAACATCACTACTCTGGACGGCTCTGACTTAGAATACGTGGACAACTACAAATACCTAGATGTCTGGTTAGACTGTAAACTCTCCTTCCAGACTCACATCAAACATCTCCAATCCAAAGTTAAATCTAGAATTGGCTTCCTATTCCGCAACAAAGCATCCTTCACTCATGCTGCCAAACATACCCTTGTAAAACTGACCATCCTACCAATCCTCGACTTCTGTGATGTCATTTACAAAATAGCCTCCAATACCCTACTCAATAAATTGGATGCAGTCTATCAGTGCCATCCGTTTTGTCACCAAAGCCCCATATACTACCCACCACTGCGACCTGTACACTCTTGTTGGCTGGCCCTCGCTTCATACTCGTCGCCAAACCCACTGGCTCCAGGTCATCTACAAGACCCTGCTAGGTAAAGTCCCCCCTTATCTCAGCTCGCTGGTCACCATAGCAGCACCCACCTGTAGCACGCGCTCCAGCAGGTATATCTCTCTGGTCACCCCCAAAACCAATTCTTCCTTTGGCCGCCTCTCCTTCCAGTTCTCTGCTGCCAATGACTGGAACAAACTACAAAAATCTCTGAAACTGGAAACACTTATCTCCCTCACTAGCTTTAAGCACCAGCTGTCAGAGCAGGTCATAGATTACTGCACTTGTACATAGCCCATCTATAATTTAGCCCTAACAACGACCTCTTTCCCTACTGTATTTATTTATTTATTTATTTTGCTCCTTTGCACCCCATTATTTCTATCTCTACTTTGCACTTTCTTCCACTGCAAATCAACCATTCCAATGTTTTACTTGCTATATTGTATTTACCTCGCCACCATGGCCTTTTTTTTGCCTTTCACCTCCCTTATCTCACCTCACTTGCTCACATTGTATATAGACTTATTTTTCTACTGTATTATTGACTGTATGTTTKTTTWKKTTTTTTTACTCCATGTGTAACTCTGTGTTGTTGTATGTGTCGAACTGCTTTGCTTTATCTTGGCCAGGTCGCAATTGTAAATGAGAACGTGTTCTCAACTTGCCTACCTGGTTAAATAAAGGTGAAATAAAATAAATAAAAAATATTGGAAGAACGGTCCATATTTACTTTTCGTCAGCCAACTAGATGAGTAATCCTAACGAACAGCAAAAGTACTAGCCTATGTCAATCTACTATCCCCATAGTACAAAAGTTCACCTATTCTGTGCGGGAAATAAATATTCCAAACATAGTCTGGGACAGTTGTGGGATGCGATAGATCCCAAATTAATACAACCACTAGCATCAAAAAAACATGTTTTATGCAATGTGGCTGACGCAACAGATCAGAACGTTTAACTTAAAATGTTGATAAACTATTAAGCTATTTATTCACATTATAAGCGCAGCATTGCACACATGGTAGTAGGCTGTAAGTGCGAATGTTCCATTAGTGGAAAACACCATTATCAAAAGTGACCGCAAATGCAATTGTGCATGTAATGCTTTTATTATAAAGGGGCATTTTTAGGGTGAAAATGATCTTCCCCAAACTTGAAACTCACGTGCTCCTTATATGCCAGTTAGGCTCTACACCCCTTGTAAAGCGGATTAATGTGCTTAATTTTAAGAAGTTATTTGGCCACTTTAGTTGTGATACAAACTTTATTAACAAATATAGGCCTATGGGCTAGGCCACATGAGGTGTGTGACTACGATTCGAAAAAGTTGCAAACAAAAAGGCATTGTTTCTTATGCTGGGCATCATTCACAAGTGATAATAAATCGTCTTTTTATCTTTTTATGTCAGAGTGATTTAAAGGGACAATAAGAGTGGGAAAGGGGGATACCTAGTCAGTTGCATAGGGAAAGGGGGATACCTAGTCAGTTGTATAGGGAAAGGGGGATACCTAGTCAGTTGTACAACTGAATGCATTCAACTGAAATGTGTCTTCCACATTTAACCCAACCCTCTCTGAATCAGAGAGGTGCGGAGGGCTGCCTTAATCGACATCCACGTCATCGGCGCCCGGGGAACAGTGGGTTAACTGCCTTGCTCAGGGGCAGGCAACAGATTTTTACCTTGTCAACTCGGGGACTTGATCCAGCAACCTTTCGGTTACTGGCCCAATGCTTTAACCCCTAGGCTACTGAGTGCTAGTGCTGAGTACCAGGCAGTTAGCAAGTTTAGTAGGCTACTAATGATCAGCAGCATCAGAGCTTGGAGAAGCTAGTTACCGTTACTAAACGGTCATGTGGAATTTGACTGCCTTCATGTCTCGTGACCGCCGGTGTGGCGGTAATACGGGCACCACAACAGCCCTAGTTGTGAGTAGATGCCCTTGTTTTGAGATCAAAGCTAGAGCTACATGTTTTTGTCTTAAAGGGGCCGTGTTGTATTTTGAGCCCGGCTATAATATGCTATAAGTAGCAGATAGGCAGAGGGTAGCATAATTTGTCAGATTCTCAGTAATAAAGGTATCGGAATAATAATGTGGAAAAGTGGATAAACAGGTTAATGTCAAGCCCTGCATGTTTTTTTTCTCTCAAAGTGCTATGGAATGTAGGCCTTCATTAAACACCACACATTGGTTGCTACTGTAGGCTGAATGGGTCCTCAGATCCTCAAAATATTACTGCACCTGTACATAGCCCATCTATAATTTAGCCCAAACAACTACCTCTCCCCCTACTGTATTTATTTATTTTGCTCCTTTGCACCCCATTATTTCTATCTCTACTTTGCACATTCTTCCGCTGCAAATCTACCATTCCCGTGTTTTACTTGCTATATTGTATTTACTTCGCCACCATGGTCTTTTTTTTTGCCTTTACCTCCCTTATCTCACCTTATTTTCTTACATTGTATATAGACTTATTTTTCTACTGTATTATTGACTGTATGTTTGTTTTACTCCATGTGTAACTCTGTGTTGTATGTGTCGAACTGCTTTGCTTTATCCTGGCCAGGTCGCAATTGTAAATGAGAACGTGTTCTCAACTTGCCTACCTGGTTAAATAAAGGTGAAATAAAATAAAGGTTATACAGCTGCATCACTGCCTGGTATGGCAACTGCTTGGCAATATATCACTGGGGCCAAGCTTCCTGCCATCCAGGAACTCTATACCAGGCAGTGTCAGAGGAAGGCCCTAAAAATTGTCAAAGACTCCAGCCATCCTAGTCATAGACTGCTACCGCACGGCAAGTGGTACCGGAGCGCCAAGTCTAGGTCCAAGAGGCTTCTAAACAGCTTCTACCCCAAAGCCATAAGACTCCTGAACACATAAGCAAATTGCTACCCAGACTATTTGCATTGTCCCCCCTCTTTTACACTGCTGCTACTCTCTGTTGTTATCATCTATGCATAGTCACTTTAATAACTCTACCTGCATGTACGTATTACCTCAACTAACTGGTGCCCCCGGACATTGACTCTGTACCGGTACCCCCCTGTATATAGTCTCGCTATTGTTATTTTACTGCCGCTGTTTAATTACTTGTTACTTGTATTTCTTATTCTTATCCATACTTTTTAAACTGCATTGTTGGTTAGGGGCCCGTAAGTAAGCACTTCACTGTAAGGTAACCTGTTGTATTTGGTGCATGTGACTAATAACATTTGATTTGAATGATAGAACAACTATTTCCATGTTAAAATGTTATGTTTTCGCAATTGTTTTTGATGGTAGCCCTCTCTGGTAAGCCTACATTATGATCAAATAGGCACAGTAGCCTACTTGGCCACTGTTATAACTGTAATTTAAAGAGTGTACAGCCTCAGTGTTCACAGTAAATATGCGTTGGAAGTTGCACAGAATTTTCACAACGTTCAATTTGCGCTCAGCAGGACTGAAATGTGCTCAGTGCTGAACATGTTTTGATGGAACTTTGGTTAAAAGTGCATTGTTTCATATTTGCAGGATGTTTCAAATGATACCCTATTCCCTATTTAGTGCACTATTGCTGACCAGGGCCCATAGTCTCGTGTCATTTTTTTAGGAGCCTCTCTAGCGGTTAGCTATCTTTCAACACAAAAACAATTACTAATAGATGGAAAAATCTATTGAAATGCTTTGTTGTTGCAGTGGTTCCCTCTCCAGCGAAGCAGAAGGCTAAAATGGACGACATTGTGGTGGTGGCTCAGGGGACACAGTCATTGCGCAACATCCAAAATGACCCTGATGTCATCAAGCTTCAGGAAATCCCCACTTTTCAGCCCTTGTTGAAAGGTAAGCTAAGAGCCTCTAATCAAGATCTAGACCTGTCCTCTGTCTCTACACTATTGTAATAATATTCCATATGAGAATGTGTACAATTATGGATAGGCCTAGACATTCCTTTATGACCATGAAGTCGACAGAAAGAGTGATCATAGATTATGCTTTGAGGGTCAGTCTGTCCATGTCTCTAGGTGTGCTGAGCGGACAGATGTCCCCCAGCAGTTTGTGTCTAGAGAGGCTGGACTCTGCCCAGGTGCTGCAGCTCTGCATCCGCTACCAGGACCACCTGCACCAGTGTGCCGAGGCCGTGGCCTTCGACCAGAACGCCCTGGTCAAGAGGATCAAAGAGGTTAAAATCACCTCCCCTGTCTGTGCATGCAGGCACCTCTCCTTTCCTTCATCTGCACCAGTCTGACAGACCGGAGTCCGGTGAAAGCAGCTTCCCCAATAGGCCTCCATCTTCTTTAATTTGTCTTTGGTTTTCATATGCGCATAGATAAGGGAGGGGAAGAAGCCACGCTAGTCTATTGAAATATTAACAATATGAAATTGTTAGAATGATCTCACACTTTCCCTCCCTCCCTCCCTCCCAGATGGACCTGTCTGTGGACACATTGTTCAGCATCATGCAGCAGCGTCAGAAGCGCTATGCTAAGTACGCTGAGCAGATCCAGAAGGTGAACGAGATGTCCATGATCCTGAGACGTATCCAGATGGGCATTGACCAGACCATCCCCCTGATGGAGAGGCTCAACAACCTGCTACCGGAGTGCGAACGCCTGGAGCCCTTCAGCATGAGGCCAGACGGGGATGTTGCAGCCAAGTAGAAGTATCTCTGCCTGGGTATGCTGATACACTCACTGTCATGGCCCTCTAGTCTAGCCTTCAATGCCTCCGCCATTTTAAAAGCTCTTTTTTGAACCATTCATGTTGAATAGAAGAGAGGGAGGGAGGGAAAGAAAGAAAGACTCTGCCCAGCTTGCTCCCCAATCCATCCTAAACCCTTCACATCCACAACTTACCGTCCCACCGGCCCTGGACATTTAGCTCAGCCACTCAGCATAAGCAGTCCCTACCCCATGCACCAGATGTGGGTTTCTGGGACAGCTACATCAGGGGTTTACATGTCGCTGAGTGAATTGGAAGACTGTAAAACAGGAAGTTTACATGATGATTCACTGAAGGGAACCTGCTTGGATCTTTGATTACTGGTACTTTGTAGACACCACAAGGAGTGTGGTGACAAAATGACTTCCAAAAATGACTGAATCTCTAGAAGTAATATTAGTCAAACATGAGCTCTGAAGGTAAACTCCTGGACCTTCAACTGGCAGTATTTTTGTTTTGGGGGGAAACATTTTTATTACGCTAAATTATTTTGAGTGTTAGGTGACTGAATATGTTGGGTTCTCCGTTAGTATTTTAAATGGCTTACATAACAACAAATGCAAATGTTTATTTGGGAAATAAATTAATACTTGAGAAATTTGAATCATTTCAATTTCTTGCAAAGTGTATAAAGGTTCTTATACTGTTCCGTTTAAAGAATCAGTTAAATAATCAGATACTGACCCTCTCACTTGGATATGATGATTGGTTATAGGATATTGCCATTTGGTGTTATAACATACTATATACACTTAGTGTACAAAACATTATGAACACCTGCTTTTTCTGTGACCTAGACTGACCAGGTGAATCCAGGTTAAAACTATGATCCCTTATTGATGTCACTTGTTAAATCCACTTCAATCATTATAGATGAAGGGGAGGAGACAGGTTAATGAAGGAGTTTTAAGCCTTGAGACAATTGAGACATGGATTGTGTATGTGTGTCATTCAGAGGGTGAATGGGCAAGACAAAAAGTACCTTTGATGGGGTATTGTAATAGGTGCCAGGCGCACCGGTTTGAGTGTGTCAAGAACTGCAACGCTGCTGGGTTTTTCACGCTCAATAGTTTCCAGTGTGTATCAAGAATGGTCCACCACCCAATGGACATCCAGCCAACTTGACACAACTATGGGAAGCATTGGAGTCAACATGGGCCAGCATCCCTGTGGAACGCTTTTGACACCTTATAGATACCATTCCCAAAAAATGGTGGCTGTTCTGGGGGCAAAACTGGGTGCAAATCAATATAAAGGTGTTCCTAATGTTTTGTACACTCCGTGTAGGTTCCCCTTGTTCTAGGTTCCCCTTGTTCTGTGAGGATGTGGCCATTACATTTTGGTATGAGCTGAAATACTTAAAATTATCGAACAAAGTTCTCTCTCCCTCTTCTATGTAACGTTCAATGTATCCTCATTTGAATTATGATTGCCTCTGTCTGTCTGGCAGAGGAAGGCATATCATATCATTCTTGGGACCTTTTCTACTGTCCAAAATCACCGTCTAATTCTAGTGATCCGGCAGCGCCTTTTCATATGTAAATTAACAAGGAGGATATCCCTTAACGTGCTTAAGGGGAATTGTTTGAACATTGAAACTGGAATGGAAATGCGAGTCAGTCTGAACAGAGAACATAATTTTAGTGCAGTTCCTTTGTGGACTGAGTGTTCTACTCTACCTGCCTTTGTGCTGTGAAGTGAAGAATGGGCCTAGCCAACTGATCTTCATAGCCTGAATATTAATACACCAAGATAATCCAAAACAATTTGCCATCAGGAATTTCATTTCTGAGAAATCCAATTTCCCCATATAGGCTTACTTCTCATTTGAATATAAAAGGGACAGTTTTGATACTTTTTTGTTTCTGTATTCAGAATCGATCCATAGCTAGGAATATGAGTGAGAGAAGATTGAAATGGCCTGCTGTAAAATGTACACAACCGTGGTTCTCTCTTTGTCTGAGGCTAGACTAGGTGCATACTAATGAGCAGTGCTATTAGCTGTCTGAATACTCTGCTGTTGTAGAGAACCCTTTTTCAAATACCTTGTTATATGATTATAATTTCAAATTGGATAAATATTCAATGTTTCTCTGAACAGGCTATTATACCTTTGTTTGAATTATTTATTGGGTTGTAACTTTTAATATATTGCCAGAAGAGGAATGAAGATCAGCCGAATTGCATGCATTGACGGTCAGGGTTTCAGTTGGAATATGATTCAGCACTTTCTGCTATTTGACAAAGTCACCTCAATTGTTTGATATGTTGAAGGGTGAAGTTTCCCCTACACACGTTTAGTATCTTTTGGGACAAATGGTTAGAGTTAGGATTGGGGGAGAGGAAGCTGATTCTAGCTCTGTACCGAGGGGAAACTTCATCCTGGAGTGTTTGATACAGCTGTGACACAACCCACTAGGAAGCAGCCAAGAGACTCAGGAATATGACATCATCACTGTCACGCCTACTCCCGTTCCCGCTCTCCGGCGTTCGACGTCGCCGGACTACTAACCACCGGTCCTGGCAACCCACATTACGTACACCTGGCAACCATAATTTTGCACACCTGCTCCCCATCATTATGCACTCCTGGAGTTCAGAATTTACCTTGATTACTTCCCCTTTATTTAGCCCTCAGTAGTCTCAGTCTTCAGGCAGTATTACGTTCAAATCAAACTGTATTAGTCACATGCGCAGAATACAACAGGTGTAGACCTTACAGTGAAATGCTTACTTAACCAACAATGCAGTTTAAAAGATACAAATAAGAAATAAAAGGAACAAGTAATTAAAGAGCAGCAGTAAAATAACAATAGCGAGACTATATAAAGGGGGTACCGGTACAGAGTCAATGTGCGGGGGCACCGGTTAGTCAAGGTAATATGTACATGTAGGTAGCGTTATTAAAGTGACTGCAAATAGTAGCAGCGGCGTAAAAGAGGGGGCAATGACACTGCCTGATATAGAGTTCCTGGATAGCAGGAAGCTTGGCCCCAGTGATGTACTGGGCCGTATGCACTACCCTCTGTAGTGCCTTGTGGTCGGAGGCCGAGAATTTGCCATACCAGGCAGTGATGCAACCAGTCAGGATGCTCTCGATGGTGCAGCTGTAGAACCCTTTGAGGATCTGAGGACCCATGCCAAATCTTTTCAGTCTCCTGAGGGGGAATAGGTTTTGTCGTGCCCTCGTCACGACTGTCTTGGTGTGCTTGGACCATTTTAGTTTGTTGGTGAAGTGGACACTAAGGAACTTGAAGCTCTCAACCTGCCCCACTACAGCCCCGTCAATGAGAATGGGGGTGTGCTCTGTCCTCCTTTTCCTGTAGTCCACAATCATCTCCATTGTCTTGATCACGTTGAGGGAGAGGTTGTTGTCCTGGCACCACACGGCCAGGTCTTAGCCTATATGGGGAGGTCAATCTCGTCGTTGTCGGTGATCAGACCTACCACTGTTGTGTCATCGCCAAACTTGATGATGGTGTTGGAGTCGTGCCTGGCTGTGCAGTCATGAGTGAACAGGGAGTACAGGAGGGGACTGAGCACGCTACCCCTGAGGGGCCCCCAGTACGCTTCTCCTGGTTTGTATTATCTTCTTATGTTTCTTATTATTAAACACCTTCTGCACCTGCTTCCTGACTCCCTGTGTATACGTTACAATCACACACAGCAGGGAACGTTCTGCTCATAGATATCAACAACAAAATTCACAGCCAGACAACACATTACATTTCCCTTTTTATTGAAATGCCACCATATTTACAAGTTGGTTCGTTTATTTGTATTTTTTTAACCTTTATTTAACTAGGCAAGTCAGTTAAGAACAAATTCTTATTTACAATGACGACCTACCAAAAGGCAAAAGGCCTCCTGTGGGGACGGGGGATTAAAAATATATAAATATAGGACAAAACACATCACGACAAGAGAGACAACACTACATAAAGAGAGACCTAAGACAACAACATAGCAAGTCAGCAACACATGACAACACAGCATGGTAGCAACACAACATGTCAACAACATGGTAGCAACACAACATGGTAGCAGCGCAAAACATGGTACAGATGTTATTGGGCACAGTCAACAGCACAAAGGGCAAGAAGGTAGAGACAACAATATGATATACTACATAAAAGTACTGGCTATTCCAAAAACCCATCAGAACTCAATCCGCTGGTGTAGAGAATAGACTTGGTAAGGTAAATGCTCAGATCAACTAGTTCCTCCTTGCCCTCTACGAAACATACAGGACATTGAGGGTGTCAGTGATTTAGTGCCACAGGGGCAGTTGTCATGACGGCAGAGTGACAGCATCATTGCTCCTTTAAAGGCCTGTGGCCAAACATCTCATTATGGCTCTGCTCTGCTTTCTGTGTGTTTTCTTCTGTCCGAGAACAAGGTGACATTGGGTCACATTAATGAAACGCATGGAAAATAATTACTTTGTCATCTTACGTTTCATTTATTACCGCTCACCAGAATTCAGCTAAAGTTCCTTGAAATACATTTCAAGTGGGCTTGTCGTGACAGCAGGTCAAGACAACCCTACACGTAGCAGGCCTACATTAGATGATTCATCTTGAAATGTATTACTGCTCTGCAGTCTGGTTTTGTAGTTACTTAGTCATTTATTATTTATTTTTACCTCTGTAAAGGCTACAGTATTTTGGTTTAATTCTGTTGCCCACACCACCCATGATTATACTGTTGGAGGAGAGTTGAAGAAAACCCACATGACAGGACTCATGTCTGTCAGAGTCTCTGTGTATTATTCACAGAGACAACTGAGCCAGTCACGCCCCTAGTCTGGTAGCCTGCAGTGGAGGAGTCCATGTCACTTCTTGTGATCAGAAACCACATTTAAAATGTACATTCCTGATGAAAGTGTATCTATGTTCTTATGCAGTGCAATATTTAATCAGTTTGAAAATACAGTGAGCCAGATCAGTTGTTCCATTTGCTCTTGATAAAATGGCACTTGAATCTACTTCTTGTTAATGACTTTATGTCAGGAGCTGTTACTTACTACCAAGACATGTTCTATAAAGCCACTGTTGTTAATAATGTGCAGCCTATCCTGTCATAAACGTATGAATTGTGATCTTCCTGTTATGTATTCTAACCTTAAACAGTCATTGACCCCCGCTTTCACATTAACCTGTCACTGGGCTCTGCCTTTAATATTCATCGTTAACACAATATTTGGATTTAAATGGACTTGAATACATCAGTGACAACAAGCCCCAATATTGGGTAGGAGGAACCACCTAATGTAATGCAACCATAATTACGTTGGAGCACTTACCGTTGGAGCGTGCTCTATTGAACAATGCCTGATTGGAAATCCATTATTTATTCCTTTCAAATGCAGATTATTACTTTGTTTTAGGAGAACTCTTCTCTTAAACAGGCACTTGTGGTTGATGCTTTGAAGTTCACATTGAAAGGAAAACAAAAGCAGGGTTTTTCCCATCACAATGCATATTATTCATTATGCAGAGTATATCCTTCATAATTATTTTTATTAAGTGTTCAAATCAAATGACTAAATTGCTATAATTGGGTGGAAATGAGAGATCAATAGACGTACAGTACCAGTCAAAAGTTTGGACACACCTACTCATTCAAAGGTTTTTCTTTATTTTTACTATTTTCTACATTGTAGAATAATAGTTAAGACATCAAAACTATGAAATAACACATATAGAATCAAGTAGTAACTAAAAAAGTGTTCAGCTTTGCACACTCTGCATTCTCTCAACCAGCTTCATGAGGTAGTCACCTGGAATGCATTTCAATTAACAGGTGTGCCTTGTAAAACGTTAATCTGTGGAATGCATTTGAGCCAATCAGTTGTGTTGTGACAAGGTAGGGGTGGTATACAGAAGATAGCCCTATTTGGTAAAAGACCAAGTTCATATTATGGCAAGAACAGCTCAAATAAGCAAAGAGAAACCACAGTCCATCATTACTTTAAGACTTGAAGGTCAGTAAATGCGGAACATAAAAATAATTTAAGAATCTTCAAGTGCAGCCGCAAAAACCATAAAGCGCTATGATGAAACTGGCTCTCATGAGGACCACCACAGGAAAGGAAGACTCAGAGTTACCTCTGCTGCAGAGGATAGGTTCATTAGAGTTATCTGTAAAAGTAACAGACACATCTCAACATCAACTGTTAAGAGGAGACTGCGTGAATCAAGTCTTCATGGTCGAATTGCTGCAAAGAAACCACTACTAAAGGACACCAATAAGAAGACTTGCTTGGGCCAAGAAACACGAGCAATGGACATTAGACCGGTGGATATCTGTCCTTTGGTCTGATGAGTCCAAATTTTCAACCGCCGTCCGGTTTCCAACCGCCGTGTCTTTGTGAGACGCAGAGTAGGTGAACGGATGATCTCTGCATGTATGGTTCCCACCGTGAAACATGGAGGTGTGATGGTGTGGGGATGCTTTGCTGGTTACACTGTCTGTGATTCATTTAGAATTCAAGGCACAGCTAACCAGCATGGCTACCACAGCATTCTACAGCGATACGCCATCCCATATGGTTTAGGCGTAGTGGGACTATCATTTTATTTGTCAACAGGACAATGACCCAACACACCTCCAGGCTGTGTAAGGGCTATTTGACCAAGAAGGAGAGTGATGGAGTGCTGCATCAGATGACCTGGCCTTTAAAACCACCTGACCTTAACCCAATTGAGATGGTTCGGGATGAGTTGGACCGCAGAGTGAAGGAAAAGCCGCCAAGAAGTCCTCAGCATATGTGGGAACTCTTTCAAGACTGTTGGAAAAGCGTTCCAGGTGAAGCTGGTTGAGAGAATGCCAAGAGTGTGAAATGCTGTCATCAAGGCTAAGGTTGGCTACTTTGAAGAATTTTAAATATTTTTGTATTTTTTTACCACTTTTTTGGTGGTTCCATATGTGTTATTTCATAGATTTGATGTCTTCACTATTATTCTACAATGTAGAAAATAGTAAAAAATAATGAAAAACCCTTGAATCAGTAGTTGTGTCCAAACTTTTGACTGGTACTGTATATTTGCATAATTTAAGAATTACACTTCTTTGAATCAAAATCTCAGAAAACCGAATTTGTGGGTTTGATTGAATAGACCCTAAATAACCTGTGAGCTAAACTTGAGCTGTCTTCGACAAGATAGTTCACCCATGCTCCGACTGTCTACCCAAATCATTTCAACCTCAAGCAAAGCAAACTTTATTCTCTTCTATTACAAATCAGTTTCCAGGGTGCTTTGTGTCTGTCTCTTAATAACTTGGTTTGCTGCCAGTTACTTTAAGGTGATTTTTGGCAGTAGGTAATTTAGAGCATGCTGATGGTGCCCCATTCACTCCCCCTGTTTTTCAGGTCATCAGTGCTAATGTACTTATAACACATAAATAATTGTATTGAATATTTCTGTGAATCTCACAACCAGAGATACACACTGACGGCATCTGATCTGTGCAGTCAGTGTTTCTCCTATATTCATTTAGTAGTGGCGTACCACCGCTGTTAAATTGTTGCCTCCACTCCCAAAAAACAAAAAATATAAACACTGAGTGTACAAAACATTAAGAACACCTTCCTAATATTGAGTTGCACCCCCTTTTGCCCCCAGAACAGCCTCAATTTATCTCTCTCTTCTCATCAGATCATCCGAGAAGCCTCCAAGGTAACTAGCTAGCTATCTTATAATACTGGAAGTGTAGCACCGCCCCCTTATCTCTGCCACCGCTGCTGAAAAAAGAAAACAGAAGGAAAACATTTGTACAGTAGAAAGAGGATCTTTTCATGTTCCACTTACGTGGAATCTGGGTGCCGCTTTGCTTCATTAAATATTCAGTGAAACTAGGATTTCCCACAACACCTCAAAATAGAGGATATGTAAAATTCTGACTCTTCCAACTCCACAGGGATAGCCAGCCTGAACCTACATGGCAGGTTGGCAGGCTGATTTGAGTGACGACCTTTGTAAGAAGTCCTTTGCTCTCAAAGCATTGCACACGCATTCAACTACGCATTCACCTTTGAGTAACACTAACCTGACACTAAAGGATAACCTTGATGCTTGTCAATCCAAGTGTGTAATCAGAGGATGCAAAGAGACAGTAATTAGCATCAGGGAAGCGTAACATTGACTTTGCCCTGGTTAAAATGTCCTACTATAAGAGCAGCATAATGTCAATCCAGTTTTTATGTAGTGATTTACTTATTTAACGTTTCAAAATAAAAACTATTTAAGGGAAACTTAAAATATATTTAAAAATTCTATCACTTTGGTGCAATTTTCACAAGTATGTAGTACATTTTCACAACTCTAAGCCCCAAAAAACAAGCAGATCATCAAAATGTCTCGTGTTTCAAAACAACTCTAAGCACATTTTCAATTGACTGAGTACAACAAACAAATTCAAAGTAATTTTTTCACCAAACTTAATCAGTGTTTCATCTAGAAATACATGTTTCACATTGCAATGCATGTTCATATAATGCTCACATTACTCTTCTTTTTTTGTTAAAATACATTTGATGACCCAAATGAGCGTGGGCTGAATGTATGTCCAAAACAAGATGTTATACATGTTTTACCAGAATAGATTTTAAAACACCTATTATCAGTATATTATTATACTACCTCTAGTTAAACAGGTCTACATACTCAGTGAAATGTCTCCTTTTCCCAACCTTCCTAGGGGTGCTGGATCTATATGTTGAGCTTAACCCCGGCATGAACACTACACATTCTGCTTCAACACAATCAACTAATGAATAAATAAATACAAACAATATTAGGATTATTGCAATTATTATTATAAAACCAAAGACACTGTGTAATCATTAAACACCTATAGCTGATTTAATGATACATTATCATAAGTTGTGAGAGGAGCGTAGGTAATGTCTCATACAGGTCTATGGGTGTTTTAATGATTACAGTGTCTTTGGTTTTATAATAATAATTGTAACACGATCGCCTACAGTGACTGACCAGTCCATTTCTTTATAACCACGCCCATACCCAAACCCCCTTACGCTTTAAGAAAATATCACTGGATAAAACATTTTGAAATTAATGAGTGGTTTTCAGGATAGTTGTGATTGGCTCAATTGAGGTGTGAACTCCAGGGGCCTAGTACAACCCATTTCAGCCCACGCTCTGCTTGACATAGATTCATAAAGGCCCCCACATTAATGGGATTTTTCTTTTTGTTCACTCATAATGTCCTTCATCGTCTGACTCAAAATTGTGTGATGGCATAGGTACCAAAAAGCGCATCTCTGCGCTTTACCCCCTGGCATCTCCAGTGTGTGTTACAATGATTCCTTGTTGCATAACATGTTTATAAAACACAAGGACCTATGATGTGCAGCACCCTGTCCTACATTCCTATAGATAAAGTACTGTTAAAATACTGTTAAAACCACGACACTAGAGTTTGACACAATTTGAGGGCACTCCTCCATATTGCTATCCAACGGATAGGTAAGCATCATAAGGTATCATATTCACTTGCTCTAAGGTCTGTGGAAAGGACATATTCACTTTCACCCTGGTTGTCTCGCATTAGTATGTGAAGAAGCCACGGGAACATCCTATCAACCCTGAATGTTCCCAGGCCTCTGAAGCCTGGGGAAATGGCGGGTTGTAAAATTGAATTGTCCTGCATGGGGTTGTGATGGATTTGATGCGAACAATCTTTCACCTGAATGAACCCTCAATAACACTCACATTTCCCACACTCACAACACACCCACGCACTTAGAGTTTTGAAAATATACCACTTACATCTGAAAATGTAACCAAAGTGATTGAACATTTGTTGTATTGCTCTCATCTTGGCCTCGAAGACCCAATGGAAACATTCCTCTTTCATGATCAGAATAGTAAATGAAGTAGTAGTTTTGTTCATTTTGTAGAGGGACCCAGACACAGATCTGACCACTATTATTCCTGCCAATACACATGGTCGTCATGGTGGCTCATTGCCATAACCACGGCCAACAATGGCAGTAGTGACAATTCACTTGTTCTGTGGCTGAAGGATAAAAAACATTTTTTCAACATTTTGAAAATGTTCTGTCAAAAATGGCTTTTCTGAAAAGCTGAATGGCCCTACAATGCTGCATGGTTGTGCCAATATAAAATTGACATACATGTCCTGTCAACCTGAATGAAGCTTTTCTCTGATTCTCTACATTTACATTTTATTTTGGGAGTGACTCTTAACCAACAAGTGTCTATTTTATCACTTGACAGGCAATTACACAGATAAGGTTGTCTCATTGCTGTACCTGCTGATATAGAAGACTTTCAGGCAGACAGAATGACATGTAAATTAGTTTACATCCATTCACACTGTGAGAGTGATTGGACGGACTGGAGGTTACTGTGAGAGTGATTAGACTGACTGGAGGTTACTGTGAGAGTGATTAGACTGACTGGAGGTTACTGTGAGAGTGATTAGACTGACTGGAGTTACTGTGAGAGTGATTAGACTGAACTGGAAGGTTACTGTGAGAGTGATTAGACTGACTGGAGGTTACTGTGAGAGTGATTAGACTGACTGGAGGTTACTGTGAGAGTGATTAGACTGGACTGGAGGTTACTGTGAGAGTGATTAGACTGACTGGAGGTTACTGTGAGAGTGATTAGACTGACTGGAGGTTACTGTGAGAGTGATTAGACTGACTGGAGGTTACTGTGAGAGTGATTAGACTGACTGGAGGTTACTGTGAGAGTGATTAGACTTGAACTGGAGGTTACTGTGAGAGTGATTAGACTGACTGGAGGTTACTGTGAGAGTGATTAGACTGACTGGAGGTTACTGTGAGAGTGATTGGACTGACTGGAGGTTGTCAGACAGCTTGTGTCTGACTAGGGAATTACTAATGCATTGCAGGCACAACAGAGGAAGGTGTATTGGAGAAGAAGAGATGTTCCTAACCTCTCCTTTTACCTCCAACCTTTTAATGCCTGACCCTCTAGACTTGTAATCACATACCTGTCTGTCAAGAAGGCTATGGCTCACTGAGTGTTGCAAAGCAATCAATACAATGTGTCGGTTAGGCTTTGATTAGCCTGCAGGTGTAATGCATTGTGATGCAGCTATAAATGCATTGTAAGAACGGTCAAAATCATACATGACCTCCTTTATAATATGGCACTTCGCATGTCAGTAAAGTACAGGTTTGTTAATAGTCGTATGTTCGTTGGCCAAGCCATCATTTTTTGTCAAAGCCTTCCTCCTGTCCTCTGTCCTTATTTTACCATTTGATTTTATTGGTGAAAGTTGAGGGGGAGGCAGCCATTGCTTTAAACTCCCTCCCACTGGGCACAGACGTCAGTTCAACGTCTAGTTTTGATTTACATTTGGTTGAGTTTTCAACTAATGTGCATTCAACGTGAAATCAACAACAAATGTCACCATGTCATTGGATTTAGGTCAAACGTTGGGTGAAAAAAAGAAATGCCCTTAAGTTGAAGACTTTTCCAAATCCAGTCAGTTTTCCACGTTGATTCAACGTCATCACAATATATTTTTGGTGGGTTGAAATTGTGTGGAAACAAAGTTGATTCAACCAGTTTTTACCGAGTGCTGGATTTAAGTTGCAAGGTGAGTTAGTCATCCACGGATGCCCTTGAGAGAACATGATATCACAACATACATTTTTTATGTATTTATTCATCTATTCATTAACTTAGTCAAGCTCATTTCCAAAGTACACATGAAGAATATCCTAAGTACACAAAGAGCCCCAGTTTAACCAACAGACTACAGAGCAGACTGTCTGTCGCTCATAATCAGGCATGGTAATTGTTCGGAGCTTGTTGTCTATTCTTGCTGAGGGTGACATTGCTGTAGAGTGCAGACAAAGTATACTTGAGGCGTTTTCACACTGCTGGCAATTTCACCCCAGGGCGATTTGCCCCTGGGCTCAACCTGAAGTTTCAACCTAGACTGTTAAAATCAGAGTTATCGTTTTACCTCATACTTCTTTTGAACATTACATTATATTAGAGTATTACAATATCTTAGGGGATGTTCCTGTTGTAGGTAGGATAACATGGTTTCTTCACTTCAAATAAAGCACAGTTGAATTGGGTTCATGCTTTACAGCGGTGAACTTCACTTGTGTGTCATTGTGTTCAAGACGAGCAATGTAATATCCTAGGCGTTGTGTTCTAGTTGTGCCTGCTACATGGTGTGCCTGCTACGTGGTGTGCCTGCTACGTGGTGTGCCTGCTACATGGTGTGCCTGCTACGTGGTGTGCCTGCTACATGGTGTGCCTGCTACGTGGTGTGCCTGCTACGTGGTGTGCCTGCTACGTGGTGTGGCCTGCTACGTGGTGTTGCTGCTACGTGGTGTGCCTGCTACGTGGTGCCTGCTACGTGGTGTGCTGCTGCTACGTGGTGTGCCTGCTACGTGGTGTGCTCTGCTACGTGGTGTGCCTGCTTACGTGGTGTGCCTGCTACGTGTGGCTGGTGTGCCTGCTACGTGGTGTGCCTGCTACGTGGTGTGCCTGCTACGTGGTGTGCCTGGCTACGTGGTGTGCCTGCTACGTGGTTGCGTGCCTGCTACGTGGTGTGCCTGCTACGTGGTGTGTCTGCTACGTGGTGTCTGCTACGTGGTGTGCCTGCTACGTGGTGTGCCTGCTACGTGGTGTGCCTGCTACGTGGTGTGCCGCTACGTGTGTGCCTGCTACGTGGTGTGCCTGCTACGTGGTGTGCTGCTACGTGGTGTCCTGCTACGTGGTGTGCCTGCTACGTGGTGTGCCTGCTACGTGGTGTCCCTGCTACGTGGTGTGCCTGCTACGTGGTGTGTCTCCTACGTGGGTGTCTGCTACGTGGTGTGCCTGCTACGTGGTGTGCCTGCTACGTGGCTGTGCCTGCTACGTGGTGTGCTGCTACGTGCTACGTGGTGTGCCTGCTACGTGGTGTGCCTGCTTACGTGGTGTGCCTGCTGCTAGTGGTGTGCCTGCTACGTGGTGTGCCTGCTACGTGGTTGTGCCTGCTACGTGGTGTGCCTGCTACGTGGTGTGCCTGCTACGTGGTGTGCCTCCGCTACGTGGTGTGCCCCTAGTGTGGTGCCTGCTACGTGGGTGTGCCTGCTACGTGGTGTGCCTGCTACGTGGTGTGCCTGCTACGTGGTGTGCCTGCTACGTGGTGTGCCTGCTACGTGGTGTGCGTTGAATGATTTAGACGAGACTGTTCCATTTCAACTGCAGCAGCTCATTTGAAATATCTTAGTAACACCATGAGTACGCAGAGCGGAGCACTTTACGCCACAAAGCCTCACCACTGCCATTGTTATTATTCAATATTCACACATTAATCTAGGATTCATATCTAGGCATTATAAATATTGCATGAGAGAGAGCACACAATGGATGGCACAGTAGAATATGTACTGTATATATCTACATTTTAAGGTGTAGAAAGACACATTTTAATTCTAAATAAGTACGGGGACTGTATAACTCTTGGCTCTTTACTTTCAATCATGCACCAGTACTCTCTTTACATTCACTGAAATATGTTCCTTAACGACCTTAAAATATGCTCTTTGGCTGGATTTTGATTGATTTAAATCTCTGTCTGTCTGAGAGAGAGAGGCTTATCTCAAGCCACGGGGAGTTGAGGCTGAAGGGTGCATTTCAATATGTTGCGACTTTAAGACAGAAAATTGGAAAGGGGAGGAGGGTTAGGAGACGGAAAATCGGACAACCAATGAGAAGTAGGGTGTGCCGACACAGTTAGTGACACCTTGGTGATGGGAGTCAGGGAGAGGGGCAGGGAGGTGGACAGAGAGGAAGAGAGGAAGAGGGCTGAAAAAGAGAGGTGGAGATCAGAGAGAGAGAGAGCGGAATGGACACAGAGAGACAGAGAGAGAGGCTAGTAGCCAGCGTTATGATAAGTGTTTACTGCACTGTTCTGAGAGCCAATGATCTGCTCTTGTGTGAGTCATGGAGATTATTTAGACTGGTGACAGCGTGCAGCACAGAGCATCGGCAGAACTCCCTCATGCTTCTCACACTGACAACAGGAGACGTACAGCAGGCAGGTAAGCATGCCTGTCGCTGCATGGGCTATTGAAGCAGATTCTGCTCATCTATTCTGTGCTGTAATGCTGCTCTTTCTCTCTCTCTCTCGCTCTCTCTCTCTCTGTGTGTGTCTGTCTGTCGGTAACTATAACTTTTACCATACTATTACCATGTTATTACCTCTTCATTTTGTGCTGTAATGGGTATGTGTTGGTTCCATTGAACATTGAACTACTGCTCCATTGTAAAACCCACTTTCCTCTAACTGAGACCGCTTTATCCTGAGTGATGGCGCTGTGTCCCGGGTTTTATCATGGCTTTGCTGGTGACACAAATCCCCTTCCTCTCAGCGATGTGGGAATAACCTGCTCTCATCTCCCCGCCAGATTACACTGAGATGATGCACTACTGCTCTCACCTCTGTCAGCCAGGGTGTTTGTGGCTGGCTCGACCTATAATAGCGTCATCTAATGGTATCCTATGTTGTGTCCTAGATGGTGTGTTCTCCTCCCTGTCAGACTGCACAGATTTGAGCGGCTTCCACTAAGCACATCGTGTTAGAACGTGCCAAACCAGTTGATACTTATGTTGGTGACCCCCTACACCTCCCGGTACTAACTGAGGAGTTAGACAAATGGCACCCTATTCCCTATATAGTGCACTACTTTTGACCAAAAGGGAAGAATTGGCTCTGGTCTAAAGTAGTGCACTACGTAGGAAATTTGGGCTTCACTTGCAGCCATCTCTATATCAAATCAAATTGTATTGGTCATGTACACATGTTTAGCAGATGTTATTGCAGGTGTAGCGAAATGCTTGTGTTTCTAGCTCCAACAGTGCAGTAATATCTAACAAGTAATATCTAACAATTTCACAAAAATACACACAAGTATTTAAGTAAAGGAATGGAGTTAAGAATATATAAATATTTGGACGAGCAATGTCGAAGCGGCATAGACTAAGATAGAATAGAACACAGTATATATTCTCTTTCTGGTGCTAGACAATAATTTAGGGAGCCCTTAAAGAGATTGAACAGGATCGTAAGCACTTACAAATTTGTAACATATTGTACAAATTGGAATTCATAACATATCATCCACATTTCAGGATACGAAATAAATACAACATTTGGCAGGATATATCAAACGAAATGGATGACGTTGTACACAATTGTGCACTACTTTTGGGGATCCATTTTGTCTCGTAAGCGTTACTTTCAAAACTACTGGCTGAAATTATACAAAACTTCTGTAGCATCACTTTTTAAATTTAAAAGTACTTTAATCACAGATTGGATATACAGTCAGTCAGACAGTGAAACCGCTGTCCATAATGTTTTGGTGTGCGTCCCCAAATGCCAAACTATTCCCTATATAGTGCACTACTTTTGAACAGAGGCCTATCAGTCCTGGGGGCTCCTGAGTGGCACAGCGGTTCTAAGGCACTGCATCTCAGTGCTAGAAGCATCACTACAGACCCTGGTTCGATTCCAGGCTGTATCACAACCGGCCTATGGGAGTCCCATAGGGCAGTGCACATTTGTCCCAGTGTCGTCCGGGTTAAGGTTTGGCCAGGGTAGGCCGTAATTGTAAATAAGAATTTGTAGGAAATATGGTGCCATTTGAGACGCAAACTTGTTTGGGTAAAGGATGTACCCGGGCTATTTTCATGTCTGGCCACTGGATACTTATCAACTGTGGCTCTTATTGCAAATGTAGCTTATCTCTTTTATTGTTCCCTTTCTATCAGTCTCACCACGAAAGCTGGGCTGGAGTTGCATCGTAACAGGAGTGTATTGACTGACTCTGGTCAGGGGCAGACCTGTTGAAACATTGACTGAAATATTGACTTTAAAAATCAATAGTTATGCCACCTTTTTCTTTGTGGATCTGTGTGGGGTGTAATGAGACAGTGACCAGGCTGGATGGGTGCTATGTGGGGAGCTATTCTAGCACTGAGGTGGACCTGTCAGATCATCTGAGAAAGTGACGCTGAAAAATCTCATATCTGAGAGGCAGTAATCTGTAGAGGAGATGGGAAAAAGATTCTGTCATGTGTTGATGTCAATTGAAGATTTCGCAAAAGTTATAATTAGGTGCACAGCAAATTTGAGATCAGAATTTTAAGACCCACAGTGTCACATTTAACACTTTCTTAGTGTGTGTCTGTGAACCACCAAAATAGTGTTAAAATAACACTATTCAGTGTTGATAAACTAACACCCCAAGCGTGTTGGGTCCCTACACCATGGGTGTTGCGAATTCCAACTTAAATGAACACCTCATTGGAGCTGATGATGTTGCACTTTCTCAGTGTTAAGGAGTTAACACCTGTGATTTTACAGTAACTAATTTTTAGTGGTTGTTTTAACACTGTAGGGTGTAAAGCCTTATTTGCACATATATTTCCGAGGGTGCTTTTCGAGTGAATTTTCGAGGAACCAGTACCACCCATGACTGTGTTTGCTAGTGACAGATGGCTTGCCGTCCTGTAGCCTTCACCAAGTGAGTGTGTAAGTGCCTCAACACCAAGATGTTTTAAAATCCGCAAATTTGCTGTGATTGCGGGTGTCAAGTTAAGATTGGGTCCTATTTGGTTCACACGTTAAGCTCTCCCAAACACACCAGAAGATGTGTGACTTCCCATGGTCAAACTGTATCTATATCAAAGCTGCCATTGCTGATGTTATCTTTCACAGATATATTCATGGTCAGAGGTAACTGTTGACCCCATAGTGTTCCATGCTTCTTCCTTAAAGACATCAAATCAAAGTGTATTTGTCACATGCGCTGAATACAACAGGTAGACCTTACAGTGAAATGTTTACTTACAAAACCTCAACCAGCAATGCAGTTTTAAGAAAATACCTTTAAAAAAAAAAAGTAAGAAATAAAAGTAAGAAATAATTAAAGAGCATCAGTAAAATAACAATAGGGAGGCTGTATATACAGGGCGTACCGGTACAGAGTCAAATGCATTCTAGGTGATGTGGAAAAACTGTAGAATAGAATGAAATAGAATGGAACATAATATAACAGAACTTTATTCTATACTTGAGCAATTTTGTTTTCACGTGATGTTTTAAAAGTGGCAACCAAATCTAGAACCCCCTAGAGTCTATTGACGCACCGGTGCATCGATCTAAGTAACATAATAAAAAAATCCCCATTTTTAAAATTCTTCACCCAAAACCCATAGAAATGAATGGAAGTATGGAGATATATACAGATATTAAACCTTCATCTAAAGGTAACCCATACAAATGAATGGAAGTATGGAGGTTGTTTTGTGCTAACAAAAATAAGGGGTTAAATATGTGTAAAGATATATATTTCCTGAGCTTTCTTATATCTCCTAGATTTAAGACAGACACTTCCAAACCTTATGATTTCCTTTTTTGACACTCTTTTTTTGACATTCATGAATGTGTTATTCATTGTGTGCCTATTTATTTATTTGTATTTAACATTTATTTAACTAGGCAAGTCAGTTAAGAACAAATTCTTATTTACAATGACGACCTACCAAAAGGCAAAAGGCCTCCTGCGGGGGCGGGGGCCTGGGATTAAGACAATAAATACAATATAAATATAGGACAAAACACACATCACAACAAGAGAGACACACAACACTACATAAAGAGAGATCTAAAACAACAACATAGCAAGGCAGCAACACATGACAACACAGCATGGTAGCAACACAACATAACAACAACATGGTAGCAACACAACATGGTAGCAGTACAAAACATGGTACAAACATTATTGGGCACAGTCAACAGCACAAAGGTCAAGAAGGTAAAGACAACAATACATTGCGCAAAGCATCCACAACTGTCAGTAAGTGTCCATGATTGAGTCTTTGAATGAAGAGATTGTCCAGTTTGAGTGTTTTTGCAGCTTGTTCCAGTCGCTAGCTAAAGCGAATTGAAAAGAGGAGCAACCCAGGGATGTGCTGCTTTGCTTTATCTTGGCCAGGTTGCAGTTGTAAATGAGAACTTGTTCTCAACTAGCCTACCTGATTAAATAACGGTGAAATAAAATAAATGTTAAAAAAATAATCCACAGATTAAAGGGTAAACTGAGTTTGTTTCTAGTAATCTCTCCTCCTTCAGGCTTCTTGTTCTTCTTTGGACTTTATATGGTGGTTGACAACCAACTTTAAGGTGCATTACCCACCACCAACTGGACTGGAGTGTGGACCTCAGTTCATCTTTCAATCACCCACATGGGTATATGATACTAAAAACCAATGAGGAGATGGGAGAGGCGGGACTTGCAGCACGTCAAGCATCACAAATAAAACTAAGTTCTATTTTAGCGCGTGGCTACGCAGACGCTCATTGATGTGCGCGAGTAATGTGGTGCAATGGTTGAATAACATATATGTGTAAATGTATTTTGCAATGCTCGCGCATGCGACGCGGGCATTGTGGTCAGCATGTAGGAGTGTAGGAGCCTGTTCTGCATCAATGATGGATGTTTCCCTCAAACCAGGTTTCTCGCTACATTGACTATAATTATCCCTAGTCAAAACAAGCTCACTGGAAAATGGAATACTGATGGAGATAGTTGTTATGAAGGTTGTTGTGAATGATACTGCAACACTCAAAAAGATGTCAGAAATAGTGTCAGAAAGGTGTTATGAAAGGTGCCTTATGTGTACTCACTCACCTGTTACCTTCTTATTTGGTCCAATTTGGTTATTCCTGCACGTTCAACTCCCAAACAAGGATCATGTAAGGATAACAAGGATCGTGTAAGGATAGCGAGGATCGTGTAAGGATAGCGAGGATCGTGTAAGGATAACGAGGATCGTGTAAGGATAGCGAGGATCGTGTAAGGATAGCGAGGAATCGTGTAAGGATAGCGAGGATCGTGTAAGGATAACGAGGATCGTGTAAGGATAAGCGAGGATAGCGTGGTAAGGATAACGAGGATACGTGTAAGGATAACGAGGATCGTGTAAGGATAACGAGGATCGTGTAAGGATAGCGAGGATCGTGTAAGGATAACGAGGATCGTGTAAGGATAGCGAGGATCGTGTAAGGATAGGAGGATCGTGTAAGGATAGCGAGGATGTGGTAAGGATTAACGAGGATCGTGTAAGGTAACGAGGATCGTGTAAGGATAACGAGGATCGTGTAAGGATAACGAGGATCGTGTTAAGGATAACGAGGGATCGTGTAAGGAAATACGAGGATCGTGGTAAGGATAGACGAGGATCGTGTAAGGATAGCGAGGATCGTGTAAGGATAGAATAAGAACGAGGATCGTGTAAGGATAGCGAGGATACGTGTAAGGATAGCGAGGATCGTGTAAGGATAGCGAGGATCGTGTAAGGATAACGAGGATCGTGTAAGGATAACGAGGATCGTGTAAGGATAACAAACGAGGATCGTGTAAGGATAACAAACAAGGATCGTGTAAGGATAACAAACAAGGATTGTGTAAGGATAACAAACAAGGATCGTGTAAGGATAACAAGGATCGTGTAAGGATAGCGCTTTACAGATTTTATTAGAACATTCCGGCTTTGCATTAATTATATTTTGCCAACCAACTGCCATGGAATGAAGGGTGATTGATGGTTGAAGTCACACTGTAAATGTGTTTCGGTAATGACCACAATGTTTTTGAGATGCCACTAATGAGTGTGGCCATTAGGCACAAATGACATTCTAAAAACCTTCAACTGGGGAGTAGGGCTGGAAGGCCTCAGGTTGAACAAGTTGAACAGGTGCCCAGTATCTGTGTATCACCCAGTTAGTCTAATGGAAAATAACACATTCCTCCTTCCCCACCAATATACAGTATATAGATACGCTCATATATATATTTATATGTACATATTCTTATTCCATCCCTTAAGATTTGTGTGTATTAGGTAGTTGTTAGGGAATTGTTAGATTACTTGGTAAATATTACTGCGCTGTTGGAACTAGAAGCACAAGCATTTCGCTACCCTCGCATTAACATCTGCTAACCAATCAGATTTGATTTGATTTGATAGATACCAGCTGAAAATGTGTCTGAAATGTGTCTATGGCTTTAAGGCTAACGTCTATGTTTGTTTTGTTTTTTTTCAGATGCGTGACTGTTTGATCTGTGAAAAAGCGGCCAGCGGGTCACACATATTGGCACAAAGGAGAAGCTGACAAAGTAAGAGCCTCTTGGTGGATTCTTCACTCATTTTATTTCAATAGGATCTGACTTTGTGCTTCACTCTGTAAGTTCTGAAGACACAGATCCTATTAACGGGGGCCTTAATAGTGGCGCAGCTTGAGGTGTCACTACAGACCCGGGTTCAATCCCAGGCTGTGTCACAACCGGTCGTGACCGGGAGTCCCACAGGGTGGCGCACAATTGACCCAGTGTTGTCCGGGTTAGGGGAGGGTTTGGCCGGGGGGGTGCTTTACTTGGCACATGGGGCTCTAGCGTCTCCTTGTCGCCTGCGGCTGATTTTGGTCGTCAGGTCCTCCGACACATTGGGGCGGCTGGCTTCCGGGTTAAGCGGGCAGGTGTTAACAAGTGCGGTTTGGCAGGTCATGTTTCGGAGGACGAATGACTCGACCTTCACCTCTCCTGAGCCTGTTGAGGAGTTGCAGCCATGAGACAAGATCCTAATTGGATTGCAATTGGATATCACGAAATTGGGGAGAAAAAGGGGGTAAAATACAAAAAATCCCTTTGTGAGCTCGAGAAGTAGCATCCAGAGTTACAAGCCAATCTATTTCACTGTGGGGTGGCAGAGACGGTAGTGTGTTCAAGAAATCTGTAGTGGCCTTTCACTTTGTGGAAACAAACAACAGCTTAAGGATTAGCCTGAGCGTCACTGTATTTTTAAGTGTGTGATATTACCGTAATATGTGTGGGTTTGAAATGTTCTACTGTATGTATGTATCAGACATGTGGTTAAAGAGTGTCTTCCTAATGTCATTACCAGTATATATCTATTTTAGTCCACATTTCCCTTTTTGTTTTGGCCAAAATCCATGACATAAAGTCCCTGGTAATGGCTTTTTAATGAAGTCATGCAGTAACATTTATACTTAGAGCTGTGAGCAAAGACAACATATCAGTCGTATGTCTATGACTGTGAGTTAATATCAGAATAGTGTGTTGAGGTCAGGCAGCACTGTGTATGAAACAGGGTGAGGTGATCAGATTGTCTCTCTCTCTTTACGTCTGGCCCAGCCACACCATCCTTAATATCTCCACTAGCTGAGGCCCTAAGAACTGAACACGTCATTAAGCCGGACGGAGTTTGACAAAAACAATGAAGTGCGTTTTTTCCTGTGGCCTCGAGTGTCTCTCTGAATAATGAGATGGGCCTTGTGGACCACCCTCTTTCTCCTTTTCCCTCTCTCTGGTTTACTCTTTCTCCTTCACCCTCAGCCCATTCACTTCCCTGTGAAGATCCCAGAATCTCTGGAATGAGGCATGCAAAACGTGTGATTTTTGAAAACACCAAGGTAATGAGGTTATGTTGTTGATCATTGCTCTTGTTTTCACAGTCCGCCACAACTAATGACAGAGCCATTAATGTATCCATCTATGATGCCAGCCTAGGCTCTCCTACAACCCACAAAGTAAATTGACTTTAGAAAGCAGGTATGTCTTCTGATACATGCCTAAATGCCATGAATGCATTTTGGATTGATTTCTTCAGTAATAAGCCTCTTCTAAAGTCATAAGAACATTTTTATTTCCATCTATGCTTTTGGAGATTTGCCATAATGAGCCTTTGATGGCTTAAGTCCTTTTGCCTGGAAGGATCACTGGCCGGTTAGCAGAGAAGTCCTTTCAACACCAGACACACACTTACACAGTAGTAATAAGACTATACCAAGTAGTCTTTGGAAAATCCACTGAACTACATCCCAAAGGAAAGTCAACTAATTTGCTCTATGTACGAGAGCATCTCAGTGCAGTGAGGCATCCCGATACCATCAGGCTATATGTTGACTTGCTGCAGGCAACAACACAGGGTTAAGCACACAGCCCCATCATGTGGCGAAATAAATATGTTTGACTGGTAGCCTCGTGGTTAGAGCGTTGAGCGAGCTGACAAGGGGAAAAATCTGCCGTTCTGCCCCTGAGCAAGGCAGTTAACCCACTGCAGGTAACCCACGTGGATGTGGATTAAGGCAGCCCACCTCTTTGATTCATCCCCCTTTCCCTATACAACTGACTAGGTATCCCTCTTTCCCTAAACAACTGACTAGGTATCCCCCTTTCCCTATACAACTGACTAGGT
>NC_036842.1:88059870-88061461 GCF_002910315.2 Salvelinus sp. IW2-2015
CCTATACAACTGACTAGGTATCCCCCTTTCCCTATACAACTGACTAGGTATCCCCCTTTCCCTATACAACTGACTAGGTATCCCCCTTTCCCTATTATATTTATGGACAAACAAAAGCCACTAATAGTCTCACACTTCAGGTAAATGCAGATGTGATATCTTGAGGAGATTGTTATTCTTAATCTTACTTTGTCTCACTACCACTGGCAAGTTGTTGAAAAGCTTTTAAAACATTTTAATGATCATGTTCAATTTGAGCAATCGCCATAGAATAGAAAAACGATGACTGATACAGATTTGAGCACTATGAATAACCAGCTCTTGAAGCTGTTTAAAGTGAGAATGAGGGGATACAGATATACATCTGCTAGAATGGAGAAACACTGATGTGGGCGAATGAACAATGTGCATTAAAGATTCATGCAAACAGCTGTTCTTCCTACAGGACAGACAACAGGAACCAAAGCCTGTGTACTCACATTCCAGATCAGGGAGACAGAGAGAGGAAGTGGGGGGATGTTTGCACATCATTATAACACTGTATATAGCCATAATATGACATTTGAGATTCCTATTCCTTTGAAACTTGTGARTGTAATGTTTACTGTTCATTTTTTGTTCATTTCACTTTTGTTTATGATCTATTTCACTTGCTTTGGCAATGTAAACATGTGTTTGCCATGCCAATAAAACCCTTTGAATTGAATTGAATAGGAAAGAGAGAGAATAAGAGAGAGAGAGAGAATAAAAGAGAGAGAATACAGAATACAAAAACAAATAGAAAGGGAATAAGATAGAAAGGGACGGAGAGATTATCACCTGTCTGTCATCACCTCTCATCACCTGTCATCACCTGGCGGCTGATCAAAAGAGCCCATTGGCAGGCGGAGCACACAATCCACTGGAGCCTCTTCTTTATGCCAAGTACCAGCTTCTCTGAGGTAGACAACACAAGAGTCTGGCTCCAGGCATGGAGTAGAGAGGAGGTGTGAGGAGGGAGGGAGGGAGGGAGTGTGTACTAGCATTTTTGGGGCCCTAAGCAGATTTTAGAGTTTGCAATTTTATAACTAATTTCACAGCAAGTTTCCAGCAATTCTACACATTTTGCCATGTTAATATCATATTTGTGTGAGACTAACTAAATCAATGGGGGCCCCCTGGAGGTCAGGGCACCTGGGCATGTGCCTGGTGTGTCCGGTCAGTAATTCGACCATGATTACTACAAGTTTAGATAGCTGACAAGACTACTTACCAAAAATGGGATAACTGCAAGCGTGGGCTTTGTAAGAGGGAACAGCCCCTGGTAGAAATACACTCATCTCTCCAGGTAAGGAGAATACCATTATATATTCCTGTGGAGAGGGAGGTCCAGAGCTTATCAACATCTTCAGCCTCCCTTCCAAAGTGCTCTTCTAGCTGAAGTAGAGAATAGTTTATGCCTACAGTCTTGATGGACTCAGTCAAGTAAGTGACACTGCTGAAACTGGGCCTGAGCTTGTGATGAAATGCTACTACTGGGAATAGAAGCACACCACAGAACTAATATATATATATATATATATATATATATATATATATATATATATATATA